>NW_028240955.1:0-60973 GCF_964263255.1 Lissotriton vulgaris
GGAGCCGCATTTTTCACCTTTGGTGAAGTTCTGTAATTTGCTGGGGCGCTAGGTGGCGCTGGACCAAGATGGCTGCACCTGAGTGAAGCTCTCGCCTGGCCGAGCTACATATCATCCGTTAATGACATCCTGACCTGAGTAGGTGCGTTTTCTATGCCACTCCCCACACCGCCGTTCCGAGAAGCACACAGCGATACCAACATCTCCAGCGGGACCCGTCGGACGACGGAGAAATCTGCCCCGTTTCCAGCGAGCGGCTCCCATCGCTACCACGATGTCCCTCTCTACCCGAGGAGCCCGCTGAGAAAGGCCGGGGATCAAAGGCCTGGGCGGAGTTTCCCGCGTCCCCTGCTGCTGCGGCGCTCGAGTTTTCCGGCAGCTGCGGAGCTCCTTGCTGCGGCTGATTGAAGAGGTGAGAGGCCCCTTACCACCGCTAGGCCCTGCCTCTGGGTTACCGCTCCTGTTTGGCCTCCGCGTCTCTGTACGCCTCTGGCCTGGGGGCCCGCGGCCACACCATCGCTCCCGTTGCCCAACGGGGGGCCAGAGACGGGGTAAACAGGACAAGGCCTCCCCTGCTCCCCATGTGACAAACTGCCCGGGCTACCACAGTGCCCGAGATGGCCCTCACTGTCCCACGCTGAGGCCCACTACAAGCTGCCTATAATCCCTGAGCCACCGCAGCCCACAACAGGCGATTGGGCCCCCTTTGTGACTCCAGATACATGTGCCGCCACCCTGAGGACACTCTGCACTACCTTTGCGGCCATATTGGTGTAGGCCGGAAGCGACACCGCATGGCCCCCTGGTGGATGGAGGCGACGTATGGCGCGGACTGACTGCTACAGTGCCTCGCCACGACCCATCCCGCTTGCCTTGTCTCCCCCATCGGGCTGTGGAACCCCCATTGTGAGCCTATGCCTGTGCCGCCATCGCTTGTTCATGGCCTGTAATACTAGCGCCATTGCTTGTACCTGAAGTGTTACGGTCGGACGCCCTCATCAGCGGCCCTTTCCCACCCACACAGCGTTGGCAAGGCGCCATCCGACTCTGTAAACCTCTTCAGATCCTCCTGGGAATCTGCGCTACAACCTGCGTGCTGCCCCGGGCGGTGGCCCACCCCGGTTCAGCCATATTGCACGATAGTGACCACCAAAGGTGCTTGGGTCAATCCAGAGGCTCGCTTTTCACCTTCACGTCCCAACCAATAGCCTACGACGACGTGCTGAGGAGTCCTGCACATCCAATTACTTGATACCCGGGTCGCCGAGTGGACTGCACACAACCCTTTCCCCCCCAACGGGCCCGCGGCCCCCTCCCCCCGGTCTAAGACTTCTGCGGATCTGGCGGACCCTGAGGCCGCGACATCGTGGACGCCGAGACGCGTCATGGGCTGCGGTGACGCCAAACAGTCCAAAATACCGTTCGAGACCAGGAAGACTCCCCGAACGATGTCGGGGCCGGAGCGGAGCCCTACCACGTTGGTCCCTCCAGAGGAGGATTGTAAGTCTCTACTTCTAGGCATGAAACAAAGCCTCTTGACAATCGATTCCAAGATTGATATCATAAATGCTCGCATGGATGGTGTTGCGAAGCTTGATCAACACGATATCCGTATCAAGGAGATTGAGGAAAGGATCTCCGCACTGGAAGACGGGACCACTTCTACCAACCGTCAAGTGACGCAAATAGACAGGTTCCTCAAGATAATTGCAGAAAAGAATGAGGATTTGGAAGCCAGGTCCCGACGGAATAATGTCCACATTCTGGGCCTGGCGGAATCTACAAACACAGGGAAAATGGAGCTCTTCATGGAGAACTTAGTGATTGAACTATTTGGGAAAGAATCCTTCTCCTCACACCTCATTGTGGAGAGAGCCCATAGATCTCTTGCCGCCCGCCCTCCTCCAGGGGCATCGCCAAGGTCCATCATTGCGCGCTTTCTACAGGGACCGCGACGCAGAACTACGGCGTGCGCGAGAGATTGGCACGGTGGGTTATGGCAAAACAACATTATCCTTTTTCCCGGATTTTACCCCTTCAGTACAGGAGGCCAGGCGTAAATTTGTGGCGGTCAAAAAGAAGCTAAAAGTCCAGGAGATCCCATACGTCATGCTTTACCCTGCGAAACTAAAGGTCTCTTATCAAGGCAAACATCACTTCTTTTCAAATCCCCAACAAGTGGAAGACTTCCTCAAACAACATAAGAGAGACCGGGCCGGGGGAGACGCGGAGGGACGCCGCTCCAGATCGCGCTCACAGATGGAGCAGCAAGACTGACATTGGCGTGGACATTGACTGGTTACACATAACCCTCATCACTGCCCATGATTGAACAAGATGCACTGTGTCCCCGGTGAGGTACTTTTATTGACTTACTACTCACTGGTCTATATGACATTTTTTGCCCGGACGCCCACCTCCGTCCCATGATAGATGTCTGGGTAGCTCCAAGGTGTCTTATAGGTGTAAGTAGGGAGGTGGAGGGCAGGTCGGGCGCCCCTAGATACGGTTCCCCAACGGGCGAGCCCCTTAGTAACCTCTCCCTCCATGGGGTAGGGGTATATGTAGCATGTTGCGTTGTTTTATTTTGGTTTAGGGTCATCGGGTGGTTCAATACATGCCCGTCAGGTTGGGGTTGCCGACTCACTATTGGGACTGTTGAGACATTGATAACGCCTGAGTGGGTGTCGGGACTGGCAGCAGCACAAGGAACATAAACGCCACTAACCTTACTACTTGTCCCAGCAGAGACGATGATAGATGCTAGAACCCAGACTCCCTGCTCGCACAACCCCCAACAGAGAAAAGATATACCTCTGTTTGACTTTGTGCAAAGAAGGGAAAAAAGGAGAGAAGAAGCAGATGTGGAAACGTAGAGATGGGTGTACTTCTCTGCGTTTCTCCTCAGAGATGGACTGGGTCTAAAGGACAGCTCTGTAACACCGTCACGGGTATCTGAAAGGTGAACAAACACACTATTACCCTTCAAGTTCAAACTATACTTAATTCTACTATCAAGTGAGATTATGGTATCACTCACCACCATTCCTATTGAAAGGGCTTCTAATGGAAGGTTTCCAATAAACTCCTTTCCTCATCAAAGCGTCCTTTTTATACATAGGATAAATCCCAAAGTCTCAGACCGTCATCTCCACAATAATGTTTTTACTTAACCAAGCAGAAATCATAAACAAACGATGCTTCCAATCTTCTGCTCTCCTGTAGTTGTTTAGCAGCACAACGTGGACTCCGTTTCCCAAAAGGCAGTCCAAAGCACATATATTATCTGTCTTAGAACTCGAGTTCAACTTTCCCTCTATCGGGCTAAATACAGGTACATCCCTAGCGCAGCCGCGCAGGATCTCAAAAGGTTCTCTTTGTACTTTTAGCCTGTTACCGGCACGCGTTAATTAGACACGCGCACACGCCAAACAAAGGCTAGATTACTCGCGTGTCACTGTAGCGCTGATGCGCACTAAAACGACTCCGCGGCTACACTTAATATGCACAACTCCTCTCAGAGTCCAGGACAACAATTCTCCAAATCAGAAGGAGGCGAGCCCGCACTCCTTCTCGTTATCTCAAAAATACCGCTTGGTGAATCTCCGCTTCACCACACGGTCTCCAAACACGATTTCCTCTGCTAAGCGCTGAACTTCTTCTCGCTGGAATCCGGCGGGGATCACCATCCGCCCATCCCTCGACTCGAACTGCAGGAACAATTGACAAGCACCTTTCTCTGGGGAAGGAGGGGCTTAGTACTTACAAGACTCCCCCACGGCAGTCTGGGAGTCGTAGTTTTTTGCCACATGCCCGTTTTCACCACATAGCAGGAATTCAACCCTTTCATCTTCGCAATCGCCACAGTGGGTTGGGATTGCCAGGGAGGGCTACGGGATTCCAGGGTGCACGGATGATGTTGTTTATTATATGAACTTTGAAGTCATGCTTACATGCCACACCTTTCTGTATCTTTGGGAATGGGTGACGTAACAGACACGCAATCAGCCCAACAATTGCAGCTGATCTCATGGAATGTTCGCGGGCTTATCGACCCGAGGAAAAAAAGACAGATTCTAGGTTACCTAGACAGACAGGGAGTGTCCCTTGCCATGCTCCAAGAAACGCACTTAATGCCAGGCAACCCCCCCTTATTCGCATCCCGCTGGGCCTCCTGTAGAGCATTTTCATCTTTTTCGAACTACTCTAGGGGAGTGACAATCCTGGTCAGGCGGGGTGTGCATTTTTTACCGGCGGGGACCGAAGCTGATGCGAGTGGCAGATATTGCATGGTGTGGGGCAGACTTCACTCACACACAGTCCTCTTTGCATGCTACTACGTACCCAACACGGACGACTCAACCACACTCCTTACACTTTGGGGCAAAATTCAATCATTGGGTATTGTTCATGTCATTCTGGGAGGTGACTTCAATACTGCACTTCAACCAGGCATGGATAGATCTCACCCACAGCCAACACATTATAACCACACTCAGCGCACCTTATTGGACATTGTGAAGGAACACCATTTGATTGACGCTTGGAGGCACGCACATCCCTCGCTCAAACAGGGTACACACTTCTCTGCAATACACTCCACCTGGGCAAGTCTTGACTATGCATTTTTGTCGGAGGGCCTTGCTCCCTGGCTGGTCAGGACCTCACACCTTCCCCGTACTTTCTCTGATCACTCACCGGTACTCCTATCACTGAGCATCCCTCTAGATGTTTCCCCCTATTTAAGCTGGTGTCTCAACCCTGCACACCTTACTGATTCGGCCTTTAGGATAGAACTCGAACATGACATAAAAGACTTCTTCGACCGTAACATATCGTCAGTATCCAGCCTCACAACAGTCTGGGCGGCCTTTATGGTCAATGTGAGGAGGTGGTAAATAGCTAAGGGGGGAGGGGTCCTCAAATCCCTTCAGGACGAACTGCGTAAACTGGAATCAGAACTACATCAATTGGAATGTGATATAGACCACATGTAATCAAGGCCCAACTCTGTGAGAAATTGAATGACTACGCTGAGGCGGTAGAGAGAGATTGTAGGTTCCTAGGGAAAACACACACTGCGCGTAGATATGGTGAGGGCGACAGGCCGGGCAGGGCGTTGGCATCCGCTGTCAATCCCCCTCGTTATCATAACTATATTGCCACCCTACTAGATGATCAGAATGTGCCCCAGAGGGACCTACCAGAACAACTCCGGGTCCTTACAGACCACTACACTTCGCTTTACACTTACCAGAGAACCACCCCGGTCAATTTAAATACTTACCTCGACAATACAGCACTTGCGTGGCTAGGCCCAGCCCAACAGCAATTCCTCCATCATTAACTCGAATTAGAGGAAATAACTGACGCCATCATGTCCATGAAATCGGGCAAGTCGCCGGGATCGGACGGTCTGCCGATTGATTTTTATAAGACCTATATCCATCTCCTGGCCCCGATCTTGCAACAAGTGTATTACACTGCTCTTGAGGAGGGCACACTGCCAACTACAATGCGCGAAGCCCTCATAACATCCCTGCTAAAACCGGGCAAACCACCAGAGCTTTGCGATTCGTACAGACCTCTGTCTCTATTGAACACAGACATTAAAATATTGGCGAAAGTACTTGCGTCGCGCCTCAACCTACTGATGGAACGACTGGTACTACCGGACCAAGCTGGATTTGTCCCGAACCGCGCGACTTCCCACAATCTGCGTACACTCCAAGCAGTGATACAAGACATAAACCCCAGATGTGAGGCGGCCGCCATTTTCCTCGACGCCACAAAGGCGTTCGATTCTTTAGAGTGGGACTACCTTCTGGCGTTACTAGAACGGATGGGCTTCCCGTTTAGCTTCCTCGATTGGATCCGATTGTTGTATCACCGACCCCAGGCATCGGTAGTGCTAAACGGCTCCCGCTTGGCCCCCTTTGAGATACATAGGGGCACCCGGCAGGGCTGTCCGTTATCTCCGGTTCTATTTGCAATTGCCATTGAACCCTTGGCAGCCAAACTACGTCAGCATCACAATCACCGCTCTCTTATATATCCGGAGAGGCAATTACTTATTGCCTTATATGCCGATGACATGACCCTTTATGTACACAAGCCTCAGGAAAATCTGAACCCACTCCTACGTGAGATCACCAGATTTGGGGTTATCACGGGAATACAAATGAACTGGTCGAAATCTGCCCTGTTCCCCCTGACTGACAAGACCACTCAATTCCCTTTCGATTACCCCCTGATATGGGAGTCGGATGAGATAAAGTACCTAGGCATCAGGGTGACTAGAAACCGTGAGATTCTAATTAGGGCGAATTATGGTACAGTCCTGGACAAGCTGACTGATAATGTTACCAGGTGGATTCATCTTCCACTATCAATGGCGGGACGCATCTCCCTGATTAAGATGGTGGTGCTCCCCAAGCTGCTGTATCTTTTTACTAACATCCCGTATAATCCAGGTGCTCATTTTTTCCGGGCCCTTAACTCCCAACTGTCGCGGCTTATTTGGGGTGGTAAGCAAGCTAGGATTGGCTTACGAACACTCATGCTCCCCTATCACCAAGGTGGTTTTGATGTCCCCAATTTTCAACGCTATTATGATTGTGCACAAGGCCACTTCGCCGCATACTGGTTTCACCCTCCCCCATTCATGGCACACCTAGCTGTTGAGGATGGTTATATGAGACCTGAACAACCATCGGGCTATCTTTATTCTGAAGCCCGGATAGTGGACCGTGATCCCACTATGGTTGACTGCACGGTGCTTGCCTGGAGACGTCTAGCTGAAGCTATGGAGACGCCGTTTCTCTATTCGCCATGCATGACCCTGGCACATGACCCAAGACTTTGTGTAACCTGCGAGGAAATTGGCCGTAAAATGCTCATGAGACTAGCGAACCACACATGGGGCGACCTGTATCTCCAGGGCAGCTTCCCCACATCGGCACAATTCTTTGGAGATGGTACCCCCTCGGTTATGGACACATTTCTATATACGCGACTCTGACAGAATGTCAAAGCGGTCACCCCCACCTTCCCGCACAAACCAGAGACGGTGGCGCCCCTTCACACTCTGCTTCCGGGAAAGCATGTCCCACGGTGAAAACTAACCGGAAATTTTTCGAGTTTGGTCTTCTACTGGCAAAGCGTCACGTGGCACGCCGGTGGGGGCGTGGTCGGGCACCCAAATTCAAGACCTGGCTGACAACTATGACCACGTGGCAAGACCAATTGCATAATTATGCTGAGCTCGTGCCGCATAAATCAAGACCTAAGGATCTATGGGGACCCCTCACAGCATATCGCCTCCGGATTCAAGTCAATACTCAGACTGAGGAGATAGACAGCGAGGCCGCGCGACATGGAGACGCTTCTGCGATGCCTGGCCCTGAACTACATTCCCTTATGATGCCACCTGGTTGATTCACTTGACAGGGCTCTTGTAGTACACTATCACTACCCACTGTACACCCGTGAGTCAGTGATATACATCATACATCAGCTACACTAATCGTGTCAACGACAATTTAGGCACTCCTCTTACTCTCTAGTTAAGGATCCCTCACTCTAAGACACTATACTCAGCATGACATCACAATAGACAGTACTTAGTCGAGTTCACTATCTGATCATCAGGTATATCCCACCAAGTTATTTGGATTAGTCCAGCAGGTGCGGAGCGATCTTGCCTCTAGCTCTGGTGAACAATAGCTGCCACTGATACCACACAGGCGCTCTGCACCGAAAGGTCCTTTACTCCACATACAAGATATGGTGAAAACATCATGGGAGGGAGCAGTTTGCACCTTCTACATTATGCAGTCCCGCTCTGCCACTAAGAAGTTTCACATATGGTGCAGTCTTGATATCTCTATATCTAATGAAATACTAATGCTCCCATCATCATCATCACAGGTTCTTCACTCGCTCAGTGCTTCGGGTACCACTAACCCAGTGACCAAAGAGGCCATGCACGTGGTAGTGGGCCCCTTTGTTCGGTAGTTTGGGCCTACATGAAGCAGCAAAACACCAGGACTGGCCATAACAGCGCTTGCGATGGGAGCAACTCTAAAATGGCGTACATCACGTGCGCCCCGTCTTTTTTATAGGTAGGGACATGTCTGTAGTGATGTATGTGTTGGGCGGGTGTGGTGTGGGTGTATACCAGCCATGAGGGAGTGTGTGTGCTGATCTGACAACTAGACCTGGAACTAAGAAATCACTACAATGGAAATCTGGGCCATGTAGTGTTGTTGTGTTTTCCTGGTAGCGTAAGCGTAGTGGGCTGTACTAACGTATTCAGCCTCAATTCATTTACCTCCACCCGGGGCTTTTAAATGTTGGGAGGGGGGCCGCGCGGCTTAGAGACACTGCAGGAGCAGGCCCTGGGGCGTGGCAGTCTCCAGGGCCTTCAAGGGCTCTAGGCATAGGGACACGCAGTCTGCCTCACACAATAAACTAAAAAGAAGAAAAAGTGATGAGAGATGATTTGAGGCGTGTTTAGGCTTGAGAGCCTGGATAATCATTAAATGGGGTCTGGCAGTGAAGTGCGTGGTTATTCTGGAAGAAGTCTTTCGGGGTCTTGGGAAAGCAATTTTGCGGCGTTCACTTACCGTCATTCAGCATTTGCCGAGTTGTTTTTCTCGATATTTTGCGAGTGCTGCGCCATTTTGGATCTTGCTGCGGGATCCCGCGGGAGTTTGGCGACCGCGATTACATAATCGCGGCTTGCCACCTTGCACAGCACGCATCGCAAGAGTTCGCAATTGCGAACACGTAAATGCGGCGAGCAGCAACAATCTCGCACGCGCGAAATTACAAAATTTGAAATTCTGCACAAGAAATCCACCAGCAAGCAGCATACACCTTCTGAAAATTATGATTTTTATCAGAATAACTCCTCAGGTTGACATTTGCCTGCACTTTTTTTTGCAAGGAGTCCATTTTGGGGGGGGGGGGGGGGGAAGAAAGAAGTGCCCCAAAGTCTCCAAATTCCTGTTCCTGTCCAGCAGGCTCCTCCCAGTGCTTTCTTCATGTGCTGGTCACTTTCATTCGGATTCTTGACCTGGAAGGATACTTTTTGTGGATGCTGCTGGATATTTGGACTTGAGGACTTTTTGACTTTCTTTGGATCACTTTTGGATTAGAAATTTCACAAGTAAGTTTGTTTGGGGCATTACAGTTGCTACAACTACAATTTGGGAATTTTCTATTTTTGGGCTGTTGTTGTGGCCTTTTGACCAGGGGTAGTGAGTGGTGCATGGGCCTAGTCTTTCTGTGGAGTGTCTTGAATTTAAACATCATGGAGGGCATGGATGGCATGGGAATGTGCTGATTTTTCTGTGTTTTTCGATTTTTTGGGCTGTTGTTGTGGCCTTTTGACCAGGGGTAGTGAGTGGTGCATGGGTCTAGTCAAAAAAAAAAAAAAAATTCAAATTTTAGCTTTATTCGATTTGTTTGAGAAAATCATAAAAGCATACAAGTACATTTTATACAGCAAGTTTAAAAAGTTATCCCCAGCGAAATTTTTATAAGACTCTAAAAGAAAACAGTTTTCCAAGTGATAAGAGTCAATGATGAAATTACTATAGTTGACCTCATGAAAAAACATATACAAAAGTTAAAACATGTAAGGGTTATATCATAGAATTTCTATATTTCATCACTGACATTAAAAATCGTGAGACGACAAAGATGACATACACCTCATCTAACAAAAGTAATTTGTAGTAAGCGTCTTTGCATGTTCTTATGCCCCAGTGTTTTAAAAGAGGTAATAGGTACAATTTCCTTGGGGCAGAATACAAATTGCAAAAGAAGATAATATGAATATTACTTTGTGATGAGTGATCATCGCATGGGCAAATTAGGTTCGGGGCAGTCCAGTCATTTTGTTTTGGGAGAGTGACCATACGGAAAAAGGTGCCTAGGCGCAGCCTGGTGAGAAGCATACGAGGATAAGGTGCAGTTTCGGTCCTGAGGTACAATTGCAGTCCTTCGGTGGGAGTGATTCTTTGGTAGCTCAAGGTGGTATTTTTGAGTTTCTCAGCATCCCATCTAACACCTTCCAGGTGAGTAATTAAAAGTTTTTTGAGAGATGACCTAGACAGATTTTCTAGGGACTCTGGGTCATCATAGTATTCAGGACAACCAATCTTGGCGAACATCAACCGGACATGTCGCAACCATTTTATTTTGGATGCGGCATCCAAGCTCATGCAGTCCGTGATGAGTTCTCTATTGAGTTGGCATTCCCTGGTGGTCCAAATTTTGTGCCAAAGCAAACACGGTGACAGCTTTATGAAGTCGCTAAGGTATTTGAGGCCAGTCTCAATGTGAGTGATAAAAGTTGAAGTAGATTTGCTCACCCCCAATAAGTAACGAATAAAAAGATTCTCGCAAATTTGGAGTGAGGACACGTCTTCAAAGCCCCATACGCCTGCTCCATAAGTGACTGTCGCTACACACTTTGCTTGGTAAATCTGTATCATCTCAGCAATCGGTTTGCCCCCGATTTTCGCTGCAAAAGTTCTCAGGGCACCAATAGCACGGGTAAAAGCAAGCCTCCTAGCCGATACTGCCTGTTTCCATGCTCCTTTTCTCTCAAAGACCACACCCAGATAACAAAAAGTGTCTGTGGTCTCGATTCTTTGCTCGTCAAGGTATATCGAACATTGTGGCCTTTTACTCTTTTGGGTGCACGGCATGGAGAAAGTTTTTGAGGTGTTCACTTTCAAATTTCTTTTCCCCATGTAGGACGAGAATTCTCTTACCGCTCTCTGCAACCCTACCCTAGTCCTAGACATAATAGCCGCATCATCGGCGTATAATAGGATTGGTACAGGCCTACCATTGACAGCTGGATAGTCATTCTGGAGATTTGTTAGATGTTCTACAACAGAATTAATATAGAAGCTAAATAGAAGGGGCGCGAGTATACAACCTTGCCTAACCCCTCTGTTTATGGGAAATTTCTGTGTACATTGCCCCTGGGTCCCAAACCTCACCCTGGCGCCAGCGTCTCTATAAAGTTCTTTAATAAAGACCACTATGGTGGGATCCACCCCAATGAGCTCCAATGTTGACCAGAGCTGCAGATGATCCACACAATCGAATGCTGAGCTAAGGTCAACAAATGTAACGAACAGATCCCCTTTTTTGGCCTCAGTATATTTGGACATTAGTAAGGACAGATTTAAACATTGCTCCTGGGTGCCCAGTCCCTTACGGAATCCATATTGGAGTTCCGAGATAACCTTATTTTCTGTCTCCCAGTGCTAAATCCTCTTTAGGACGATCCTTCCTGCAATTTTCATGAGGCCGTCTAGTAAGGATATGGGACGGTAGCAAGCCGGATCGTCCCTATTTCCCTTTTTGAAGATGGGGACCACTATGGCATCTGACCAGGTCTTAATTAAGCCGCATTTGTTTCCCATATTCAAAACGTTCGTTAAGAGCGGAGCCCAGAATTCCAAGTTTGTTTTATAGGCATCCACTGGTGTGTGATCCGGACCAGGAGCTTTCCCTGAAGGACTTTCCCTGATTGCATTTTCGACTTCTAGGGTGGTGAAGACCAAGTCAATTGGATACGGAGAAACTGGGGGATCACTTTGCTGATGATCTCGCGTGAAATTGTTCGAGGATGAAAGTGCCTTTTGTTGATTCATGTTATTCCCCTGTCTGTTGGTGTAGAGTTTCCCGTAGTGTTCAACCCAGAGCTCTGCTGTAATTGCTACATCTATGCAATTATCAGTGTGTTTTGGGTTGTATACTGATCTTATCACTTTCCAGAAAAGGTTGGTGTCCTTATTCCTGGCCGCTTCTCCCAATGCTTCCCAGGCCTCCTTTTTCATGGTTGCTTTCCGGAGATTAATTTCTCTCTTGTATTCTCGTCTAGCCTCGGAGATTTGGGCCCTGTTTTTCGGGATGGCGTTTAAAACTTTCTTCAAGTTCTTTAAGGCAGCTGTGCACCTAGAATCAAACCACCCGGATGCACGTTTCCCCTCCTTTTTATGGCTCTTAGTTAGAACGCCTTTTATGTACTCCTGTATGTTGGCGAAGGCTGCCATGATCGCCTTGGGTTCCGCATCTTCTTCTAAGCAGACGAATATGTCTGCAAAACAGGATAATATTAAATTGTGGAAGAAGTTGGTGGGGTTCAATTTCTCCCACTTTAGCACATAGCCGTTTATTTTTGTTAAGGTGACCTCCAATGGATACAGTGGGCCGCTAGGTTCCTTTGGTTTCTCCACTGGGAGCCTAACCCCAAAGATAATAGGGTAATGGTCACTAATTGGATCTTCCCCTATCTCCCAAGAGGTTATAAAGTTGGGCGGGGTGGGGGATATCAGTGCAAAGTCAATTGTTGTTTCACAACCCCTACCATTGTATGTTGGGGCAAAGGGAACTGGGGGAGAGCATGCCTGATTAACAAAAGTGAGGTCAAAAGTAAACATAATACTGTTGAGGAGAGACCCCAGCTTGGTGTGTGAGAAGTGAAAAGGGCCGTCCTCCTCACAATCTGCAAGGCCGCACAAACCTAACTCAGAAAGTGGGCAGACTGCACAATTAAAGTCTCCCACCCAAATAACTGTATGGTCTCCCACGTTTTGGTCCCTCACTTTATGGATGCTGTTTAACATTTTATTTAAAATGGGTTCCATTTCATTTAGTGGCATATTGTTATAGAAGTTCACCAATATGACCTTTTGTGTGGTGCCCCATTTAAAAGAAAGGATTTGAAAATATTGGTCAGAGTGAAAATTATACACTTTTATATCCCCCACATTCGAGGCGTATATACACAGACCCCCTTTATTGCGGCCCTGAATGGCGGGAGCAGCGGGTGTATGGAATGTTCGATACCCCATGATGTGCCTTTCTTCTACCAGCCAAGTTTCTTGCAGGCATAGTATGCCATGCTTCTGAACCGTCTCCAACCAGGGTGTATGCTTGATCTTATTGCCCAGTCCTGCTACATTCCAGGATAATAATGAGTGTTTCGGTTCACTATCTACCTGATGTATATGGCCCTCACTCTCTATTACCTCTACCTGGTCTGGGGAATGTGCCCTGTCTAGGTGTTGTATAGCTCGCACAGGGAGCGGGTGCTGGGCAGAGGGGGGTGGAACCACCATCAGATGGGTCAAGTTCTTAACAATGGGAGGCGATGTATTACTATTGCTGGCTATCATTGCATGGTTTGGATCACTTGAGCGGGGTGTTTGATCGACTGTTCCCAGTCAGTCAACCTGGTCTAAGCATCCAAACCTATTCATGGTGTGTGCACCTTCCCACCAATTTTTGATGGGTTGCAATCCCTGTCCCTGACTCTTCCATCTATGATTGTGGATTGTGGACCAAGCCCCAGAATACTCTGCTAGCTGTTTTGGAGGGTAGAAAAAGGTTAGGGGTTTGGTAACAATGGTTTGTTCGGTCACGTATTGGTCCCATGTGGTGATGAGATGGGCTGTATGAGGGTCTGCAAATGACACCACGATACAGTCTCCTGGTATCGATTTGTAGGTACGGCCCACCCAAGGGACTCTCCTGACCATTAGTACCTTACTCCTATTGGTATGAGGGATCTGCCTATTGGTGTTTAACCAGTGGATCACTTTGTTTTTTAAGGACCACTGGGTTTCAACAATATCGGGGGCAAGCGGAGGTACTCCTGCCAAGATAGCCATATAGGGCCCAGCCTCAGGGGGGAGATCAATATAGCCTCCGCGAAAGTTCTGGTGATTCGGGTATGAATTTGGTGTGCGCTCTAAAAGGGGGGTAATGGGATTATTCGCCCTCTGGTCGGCTCTAGGAGGGGGTTTGGGCTGAAAATGTTTTTTAGGGGGTTTTTCCTCTATTTTTGGAGGGTTGGCAGCGACATTTACAAGTGTCCTAGGTTTGGGGATCGGAATGGGCTTGGATAACGGGGGGGGTAAGGGTGCAGGAAGAATCAAGGGTGTAGAAAGAAACAAGGGAGCGGGAGGAACCTCCTTAGGCGCTGTAGCTGCTTTAGTGCCAATGTTAGAGGCTGGAGCAGGTTGGATACCCACATTTCTAGCCAGAGGTGGACTCTCATTGATATGAGGATGTGTTGCTTCCAACTGTTTTAGGCTAAGCGTGGCCAGGGATACTAACGTTTTATCCATTTCAAGTAAGTGATTCTCAATACATGACAGTCTGAGTTCAAAGGGTGTCAATAGTTGTTTTAAAGTGACCCAGACTGTCTGGAGAAAGTCTTCATCATCACCCACTTTATCCTTGTCCCTTCCTGTCTCGTTTAACCCTCCCAGTGTTGGATTATCTAAAAGGATAATGGGATTCTCTGCCACAGGAGCCGTAGTGAGGTTACTATCACCCCCTTTTTGGTGGAGAGCTGGGGGTGGTGTTTGTTTAGGATCCCCTGCGTTGGGTAGAGGTCTTCTATGATTGAAAAACTGCTGCCTTGCAACTTTGGCTTTCTTACGAGCATAGGCAGATTTTACATTGTTTTTCCTCTTCGATGCTTGGCGACCTAGGTTTGTACTTTTTGGTACAGAGAAAGAGGGGACAGTTATAACCGGCAAGATGGTGGAATTTCCCTGCTCAGTAGGTGGGTTACCTTCACTAGGTTGGATGGTCATGGGAGAAAAAATAAATGAGGATTCTAATGCTGGTGGGGAGGAAGGAGGGGGGGAGTGATGAACGTCGGCGAGGATCAACAAAGGCGGCGGACGTTCCACCTGTTGAGGAGATGCAGCAGACGCAATATTTCCCAGGGAGGATTTTTTAGAATTAGCAAATGTTTGGGAAAGCCTGCGTGCAGCATCTAACTCAATTGAAACCCTCTTCTGCATTTTTGTGATTTCGGCATCTATTGCCAAGTTGGTTTTTACAAGGAAATCGTCCAAGGTGCCTTTTGGCTTGGTTGAGCCCAGCGCGGTCTTACTGCGACTCCCCCGGGTACACATAATGTGTGACCGTTACGATTTCTGTATGGTACTCACTAGAGTCAAAGTCCAGGGGCGATAACCGTGGAAGGAACCAAGGGGGGTGGGCCAGGCCAGTCCTCTTAGGCCTCGAACGGCCTCAAACGGTCCCGCCCTTGTCCCGGGCTTCTCCCGGCGCCCTCCCGCGCGCTCCCGCGCAGCGGGGTTGTTACCTTTGCTTTATAGGAAGGCTGATCACCTCGAGGGGGCGGGGCCGGCAGGGAGAGGAGCCCAGGTGGTAAAGGGCGCGCGGGGACTCCTGGTCTATGGAGTCCTCCGCTCTACCCTCGCAGCCCTGCCGGTTCAGTCAGCCCCTTTTGATGTGGCCGCCGCTGTGTGTCCGCGAAGCGGGACCCGCGAAGCGGGTCCGGCGAGCAGGAGCGGCACACGGCGGTCAGGAACAGCGTTTCAAGGTTCAAAGTGCCCAGCAGAGACGAAGGAATCATGGGTCTAGTCTTTCTGTGGGGTGTCTTGAATTTAAACATCATGGAGGACATGGATGGCATGGGATTGTGCTGATTTTTCTGTGTTTTTCGATTTTTTGGGCTGTTGTTGTGGCCTTTTGACCAGGGTAAGTGAGTGGTGCATGGGCCTAGTCTTCCTGTGGGGTGTCTTGAATTTAAACATCATGGAGGACATGGATGGCATGGGATTGTGCTGATTTTTTTGTTTTTCGATTTTTGGGCTGTTGTTGGGGCCTTTTGACCAGGGGTAGTGAGTGGTGCATGGGCCTAGTCTTTCTGTGGGGTGTCTTGAATTTAAACATTATGGAGGGCATGGATGGCACGGGATTGTGCTGATGTTTCTGTGTTTTTTGATTTTTTGGGGTGTTCATGGGGACAGGCCATGTGGGTGGGGGCCATTTTGAGTGCCCTGGCCATGTGCTGGCAGGCAGGGGGCCATTTTGAATGCAGGCAGTGTTCCTAGGTCTGCAACCATTTTGCCTAGGATTCAACTATTATGCCCAGGGGTAGTGAGTGGTGCATGGGCCTAGTCTTTCTCTGGGGTGTCTTGAATTTAAACATCATGGAGAGCATGGATGGCATGGGATTGTGCTGATTCTTCTGTGTTTTTCGATTTTTGGGCTGTTGTTGGGGCCTTTTGACCAGGGGTAGTGAGTGGTGCATGGGCCTAGTCTTTCTGTGGGGTGTCTTGAATTTAAACATCATAGAGGGCATGGATGACATGGGATTGTTCTGATTTTTCTGTGTTTTTCGATTTTTTGGGGTGTTCATGGGGACAAGCCATGTGGGTGGGGGCCATTTTTAGTGCCCTGGCCATGTGCTGGGAGGCAGGGGACCATTTTGAATGCAGGCAGTGTTCTTAGGTCTGCAACCATTTTGCCTAGGTTTCAACCATTATGCCCAGGGGTAGTGAGGGGTGCATGTGCCTAGTCTTTCTGTGGGGTGTCTTGAATTTAAACATCATGGAGGGCATGGATGGCATGGGATTGTGCTGATTTTTCTGTGTTTTTCGTTTTTTTGGGCTGTTGTTGTGGCCTTTTGACCAGGGGTAGTGAGTGGTGCATGGGCCTAGTCTTTCTGTGGGGTGTCTTGAATTTAAACATCATGGAGGGCATGGATGGCATGGGATTGTGCTGATTTTTCTGTGTTTTTTCATTTTTTGGGGTGTTCATGGGGACAGGCCATGTGGGTGGGGGCCATTTTGAGTGCCCTGGCCATGTGCTGGGAGGCAGGGGGCCATTTTGAATGCAGGTAGTGTTCTTAGGTCTGCAACCATTTTGCCTAGGTTTCAACTATTATGCCCAGGGGTAGTGAGTGGTGCATGGGCCTACTCTTTCTGTGGGGTGTCTTGAATTTAAACATCATGGAGGGCATGGATGGCATGGGATTGTGCTGATTTTTCTGTGTTTTTCATTTTTTTGGGCGGTTGTTGTGGCATTTTGACCAGGGGTAGTGAGTGGTGCATGGGCCTAGTCTTTCTGTGGGGTGTCTTGAATTTAAACATCATGGAGGGCATGGATGGCATGGGATTGTTCTGATTTTTCTGTGTTTTTCGATTTTTTGGGGTGTTCATGGGGACAAGCCATGTGGGCGGGGGCCATTTTTAGTGCCCTGACCATGTGCTGGGAGGCAGGGGACCATTTTGAATGCAGGCAGGGGACCATTTTGAATGCAGGCAGTGTTCTTAGGTCTGCAACCATTTTGCCTAGGTTTCAACCATTATGCCCAGGGGTAGTGAGGGGTGCATGTGCCTAGTCTTTCTGTGGGGTGTCTTGAATTTAAACATCATGGAGGGCATGGATGGCATGGGATTGTGCTGATTTTTCTGTGTTTTCGATTTTTTGGGGTGTTCATGGGGACAGGCCATGTGGGTGGGTGCCATTTTGAGTGCCTTGGCCATGTGCTGGGAGGCCGGGGGCCATTTTGAATGCAGGCAGTGTTCTTAGGTCTGCAACCATTTTGCCTAGGTTTCAACCATTATGCCCAGGGGTAGTGAGTGGTGCATGGGCCTAGTCTTTCTGTGGGGTGTCTTGAATTTAAACATCATGGAGGGCATGGATGGCAAGGGATTGTGCTGATTTTTCTGTGTTTTTCGTTTTTTGGGCTGTTGTTGTGGCCTTTTGACCAGGGGTAGTGAGTGGTGCATGAGCCTAGTCTTTCTGTGGGGTGTCTTGAATTTAAACATCATGGAGGGCATGGATGGCATGGGATTGTGCTGATTTTTCTGTGTTTTTTCGATTTTTTGGGGTGTTCATGGGGACAGGCCATGTGGGTGGGGGCCATTTTGAGTGCCCTGGCCATGTGCGGGAGGCAGGGGGCCATTTTGAATGCAGGCAGTGTTCTTAGGTCTGCAACCATTTTGCCTAGGTTTACACCATTATGCCCAGGGGTAGTGAATGGTGCATGGGTCTAGTCTTTCTGTGGGGTGTCTTGAATTTAAACATCATGGAGGGCATGGATGGCATGAAATTGTGCTGATTTTTCTGTGTTTTTCGTTTTTATGGGCTGTTGTTGTGGCCTTTTGGCCAGGGGTAGTGAGTGGTGCATGGGCCTAGTCTTTCTGTGTGGTGTCTTGTATTTAAACATCATGGAGGGCATGGAAGGCATGGGATTGTGCTGATTTTTCTGTGTTTTTCGATTTTTGGGCTGTTGTGGCCTTTTGACCAGGGGTAGTGAGTGGTGCATGGGCCTAGTCTTTCTGTGTGGTGTCTTGAATTTAAACATCATGGAAGGCATGGATGGCATGGGATTGTGCTGATTTTTCTGTGTTTTTCGATTTTTGGGCTGTTGTTGGGGCCTTTTGACCAGGGGTAGTGAGTGGTGCATGGGCCCAGTCTTTCTGTGGGGTGTCTTGAATTTAAACATCATGGAGGGCTTGGATGGCATGGGATTATGATGATTTTTATGTGGTTTTCGAGTTTTTGGGGTGTATAACTGAACTGATGTTCCTCTGTCTTCCATTACTTTTAGGTGCACAAGACTCAAGAGAACCACCAGTGCCAGGAAGAAGTCCTGCAGCGGTGTGTGTGTGCAGCATAACGTCACGCGACGTCACGTCTGGCCACAGACAACTCTGCAACTCGTACAACTGCGGCCTGCTGTTCTGACCTCTGAAGAAGATGGCCGCAAAAAAAGTTCCCCGTAGCTCCTCTAGCAAGAAAGTTGCCAGTAAGGAGCAGAAGAAGCAAGTTACCAAGGAGACTGGTGTGCCGCCCGCCACATTTTTTGGGAGTAAAAAAAAATGTACGCCTGCAGCAGCAGCGGGATCTGCTGGGGACCAAGCTGGGAGCAGCACCCCACACCATTGGGCTCAGTGCCACCACCACCACGACCACGCCAATTGAAGTCCAAGCCCTTGAGTGCTGCAGAGGCACTTAGTCTAGTTGTTCAATCACCATCGACCAGTGATGTTGGCTCATCGCAAGAAAGTAGCAGCAATGTCCCTCAATCAACACAGGGTGTTGTAACTCATCTGATGAGTGTTGAACAACCACAGCCGCGACAACAACCACATGTGCAAGTACAAGCCCAAGTACTTGTGGAAGGAGAGGCAGCGCAAGGAGATGCGCAAGCAGAGGTGCATGGAGGGTCACAAGTGCCCACAATTGTTGTTCCTCCCGAAGTAGGGGCACATCAGGAAATCGACAATCAAGCCGAGGTATCATTTGAGGAAGCCACTCCTCCTGATGATCATTCATTGTCTTCCTCATCCCTAGCAAGGAAAAGATCAAGGGTGGTATCTACATCTTCTTCAAGCCCACCTCCTTCTGATGATATGGATCAAACTTGGGAACCACCACTGCGGTCTGAGAGTGAGGCACACCATAATCTGACAAAGGTAGTTAAGCGTAAAAGGAAGGTCGTCGAAAGTCTCATAGTTATGGAGTGTGATGAGGCTCAACAAGAAGTGGCGGATACTACTGCTGATGAAGACTCTCACGACGACGACCCAGACATCATCAAGGTCACTGCAGCCCAAGCGGGCATGCAGCAAACAGACATTTTGACCCTAGCCCGAGAAGCTGCTGAGCGTAATGATGTTGTCGACGAGGAGGCAATGGAAACACCACAATCATTGGAGTAAACTAGTACACCAACACGTACCGCTTCCATATTTCTTCCTCGCCAGAAGGGACCTCCATCCACCTCGACCTCAATTAGTGGTGGTGAAAGTGCACAACGTAGTAAAGTTCAGCAATCCACATCCTCCACTTCATCTGGTATTAGCAGCATGACCACCACCAACAGTATCGCCGCCTCCTCCGGCCCCCACAGACATTTCAAGTCCCCAGTTTGGGACTTCTTTAGTGTTTGCCCAAAAAAGGAAAACTTCGCCATTTGTAGCATTTGTAAGCATGCGGTTAGTCGTGGTAAGTTTGGTACCAACTATGGCACCGGAGGCCAGAGAGGTCATCTTAAAAGACAGCACGAATTGCAAGTCAAGAAAACGTTGATGTTTCATCTGATGATGACGAGGAGGAAGAAGTGTCAAACACTTCACTTACACCCAGTACCCCTGTCAGCAGCCCACGCCCTGTGAGCCACACTAAGAGTGTGGGAGAGAGTGAGACACCAATGCGAAAAAGTTCATCAGCGAGCGTAACTGGGTCGAAGAAGTCATCATCATCATCATCCCGTAAAAGCATGGTCCAGGGCAACATTAGAACCATGTTGTTTTCAGAAGCGCCATATGATCGCAACCACCCACTGATGCATCTGTATAACACTAAGCTGGCTAAAATGCTAGCTCTGGACCTTCTCCCTTTTTCTTTTGTAGAAGGGGTTAGTTTTCTAGAATTAGAGGCAGCGCTCAGCCCTAAATGGAAGGTTCCTAGCCGGTTCTATTTTGCCAGAGTTGCGGTTCCAGCAATACATGAAGATGTGCTGAAGGTGATTGGGGCAGCTTTGCAGAAGAGTACTGTTCACACTATACATCTGACAACAGACATGTGGACCAGTGGCGCAGGCGCTGATTACATGTGCATCACTGCACACTGGGTCTCTTTTTCAGGGGTTAAAGCAAAGCTAAACGCAGGTGTTGACCCGGACCAAGTTTTTAAAGCTGCTCGGAAAACAATGAACACTAGCCATGTTTGGCTTGGAGAAACGTCATACAGCACAAAACATTTTGAATGAGTTTAACACAAAGGTCTTTCACTGGCTGTCCCCAAAAAATCGCCATATTGGTTACGTTTCCACGGATAATGGCGCCAATGTAGTTAGGGCCATGGACCTGGGTCACTATTTCAGAATGCCGTGTTTGGCGCACTGTATAAACCTGGTTGTTAAAAAATTCTTGAGTGAAGACAGTCCAGCGTGCGAGTTAGTGGCCACCTGCCGAAGAATGTGCAACCATTTCAGCCATTCTTTTAAGGCCCGGAAGCATCTGAGGAGCCTGCTACATGAACGTCGAATGCCAGTGAAAGCACTCATCCAGGAGGTGCCAACACGTTGGAACTCAATCTTCTACATGCTTGAGCGTCTGTATGAGCAGTATACGGTACTCGATCACTATTTCTTAACACTGGGTACAGCTCAGAAGGACCTGAGGCTAGATACGGCGCAATGGAAGCTAGTTAAAAGCCTGACAGACATGCTTCGTCCTTTTGAGGTCTTCATGCGTACAGTCAGCAGGGAGGACTGTAATTTGGGAAAAGCTATCCCATTGTTGCGCATGCTGGAACACCAACTAAAGGCGGTGTCTTCTATGTTTCAAAAAGATGAAGAAAAGAAAGACGCTTTTGTTTTGGCGGAGAAATTATTAGAGCGCCTACTTGGCGATGAACGTCTTGAAATGATTCAGTCAGAACAGCATTACATTTGTGCTACTATTCTGGATCCACGCTACAAAAAGGCGCTGGCAGGCCGAGCATTCTTTCCTTTTGATGATGAAGATGTTACAAAGTACAAACGTTGGCTAGCCTTGTCAGCCATGAGGTTTGAAAGAGAACGGCAGCAAATTGAAGGAAAAGGCAGTACATCAGCATCAGCAGGCCATCCCCAATCAAAAGAATCCACTTCTGCACCTGTGGCTGTGGCACAAGTGACCTCTCAGCCGTTAAAGACACCGGCAACCGGATCATCTGCACCAGACACAACAGTAACATTGGGCGAAGAAGAGGATTGGCTAACTTGGCTTGGGTTTGGTTCTCAAAAGGTCCCGGCAAAAAGTAAGCAAAGTGAAGGAACCTTGGAGAACCTTGAGTCGATGGTGCAGGACTATCTGAATGACTCAACAGAGGTCTATGTTAATGCTGACCCATTGGCGTATTGGCATGGGAAAAAAGAATTGTGGGCACAGCTCTGCAACCTGGCTATAAACTACTTGTCTTGCCCACTCGCAAGCGTGTCTTATGAACGTGTTTTCAGTGCTGCTGGTGGCATTGTAACTTCCAAACGGAGCTGCCTCTCGCCCAAAAATGTGGAGAGGTTAACAATGATCAAGATGAATCAGCACCTCATACCACCAGATTACAAAGTACGAGAACACACGCCGGATGAAGACGAGGAGGACAGCAACGTAGATGAGGGAATTTCTTCTCTGTTAGGTGACACTGACCTACTCCTGCCTGAATTCGCAGAGTATGAGGACGAACTCTTATTCTTATTCCCTGACACCGAGCCCTGAAAAAGAGACAATGAATCAATAAATTTCTTTGTCGTCCTTATTCACTTTTATTCCTGTGTGTCTGTCTTTCTTTGTTTTGCCCAGTTAATATAATTAAAACTTTAATCACCTAATCACAAAAACAAGGCCATCAGCAGAACTGTCTTCACTTGTTTGCTTATTGATTTGAAGGTGCCGCAGTCTGCATTCCTCAGGTTCACAAGTTCACAAGAACATGCTCCTCTATCCTCCTCCTCCAGACTCCTATTTCCCTCAAAGCAGAGGGCTGGATTACGCCCAATGAAGAAAGACTCTGCACTTGTGGGGGTGTTCTACTCTTTTGCGGGTGAGTTGGCGGGTCTTGGGGCATTGCTGGGAAGCTCTAATACCGGATAAAAGTGGTTTGGACCAAATCGGAGGCAATTTGCTGACTTGCTTGCCTTTGAGGTGCTCTTTGGGGGGATTCCAGGTGTTTGTGGGTGGGTTTTGGGGTCTGTGAGCACTTCTGGAACAGTCTAATTTTGATTGCATTGACTTTTCAGGAAATCCGTGGTGGAAAACGGGAGTTATGACCTAGCTGCACATCGCGTTTGGACCGAAGGCCGATGAATATTGTAAGTATGAGATTTTCCTTTTTGGCTGTTTGGGGGTGTTGTGCTTTTTTGCGGGTGGGTTGGCGGGTCTTGGGGCATTGCTGGGAAGGTCTAATACCGGATAGAAGTGGTTTGGACAAAATCCAAGCCTTTTGGCACTTTTGTAACTTAGGGTTCGTTAGGGTTAGCCCTAGCAGCAGGATTGCATGTGTTTCGGGGTGTTCTAGATTTTTGCAACTGAGTTCTGGGGTATTCTTAGAGCACTCGTGGGAATGTGTAATTTTGGTTGCAAGTGATTTGAAGAAAATCCATGGTGGGAAAGGGGGCATTTGGCATAGTTAAAGAAAGCGTTTTCCACTATTCTTAACTTAGGGCTCGTTAGGGTTAGCAGTATTTGTATTGCATGTGTTTGGGTGGGGGGCTGTTTGTGGGGGGGTTTGAGAGTCTTGGGGCGATGCTGGGTATGGTTACTTTTGCTTGCTTGCAAGTGGTTTGAATACAATCCACGGTGGGTAAGGGGGTATTTAGGCCTACTTTTACTTTCAAAGTACGTTTTGTCACCAGTTTTCTACTAGGCCTCGTTTATTGAGTTCTGATTGGGGGTCTTCTACATTTTTGCGACTGGCTTTAGTAAGGGTCTATGTGGGAGCACTGCTGGGAAGGTCTAATTTTGTTCTAAAACACAGTTTACAGTACACCTAGCTTGAGGGGTAAGATCCGCTAAATTAATTTGCCCATACTTATTTATCCTTCAAAAGGAGACTCAGACAGAGTACGCACTTTCAAAAATATTGTACTGTCTATTAGGAAACTCAACTCAAAGTGTGACTTTTTGCACTACACAGCGTACATACCTTATATTTATTTGTCAGTGGTGTTCTAATATCACTTCCTGTTTTTCCATCAATAATTACAGGCCGGGTTTCTGTCTGTGCATTGGGAAAAAAAGGATGAAGTCAGGCTTCACATTAGCGAGCCGCAATTCAGCATCCGCCAGGCAGGCAGTGGACAGGGTGTCTTCTGGTCACCAACATTGACGGACGGAGCGTCAGCTGGAATGGAGGAGTGCCGCTAATAAGAGGAATGGTTTGATGCGTGCAACTTACTTACCAAATTCAACAGGACAACTACAACAACATACAGATACAGTATCCATTCTTTTGTAATGTTTTTTTAAGTAATGCTATTGCTGTGAACTTCTATGAGTGTGACTCTGCATTTCTTGGATCTCTCTCTGCTTCTAAATTGATCCCTACAGCTATTCTATAAGTTTTACTTCGGCTATTTTTTAAACCTAATTTAATGTAAGAAGTGTTTTTCTGAGTGCAGAGATAGGCTAGTGAAAACGCTGCAGCCCTGTACTGTCGCATTCTGTCATTCACGGTTGTCGAAAGTACTACTTACTTTTCAGTAACAATGCATGCAGTAGTGCATGCACTTCCTTTATGTCACTTAAAAGATTTATGGTTAGCTTTGTACCCAAATATTTCTTTATCTTCAATTATTGTTTGTCCATGCTGTGCTTTTTTTTTTCTTCTCTCAACAAAACCTACCCAAAAAGAAACCCCCATTCCCATCCATTTTCCTAACCCTAACCCTCTTCCCCCGGGCTGTGTGGTTTTGATTGATGTGTGACTAAATGACATCAATAATTCCACACACTTGCTGGGGAGGATAAGGTCATAGCAACAGGCTGGTGAAGGAATCCGAGGATATATTCTAGACTTACTCAGCTTCAGTACTATTTCTTGTAGTAGTAGCCAATGTCAAAGAAATTCAATGCAAGTACTAGTTATACTTTCAATACTTTACCATTTGTTAGGCTACATTGTGGCACTGCTCTAGTGTACTGTCACCTGCTATATTTTCTATCGTACCGTTGTAATGCTCCAGTAAGGACAAACCAGGTTTCATTTTCGTTTTTTCCATAGGCATGCAACTGCCACTGTGTCACACCACTAGTACCACCGCAGGACATTTCATCCGCCCAGGATGCCAACCTTAATCGCCATTTCCCGTGGAGTCAGCCCTGGGCCTAGCCCTACTTTCAAACACAAATTACAGGTAAGATAAGCGTTTGGTGGGAGGTAGTATAATGGAGTATTAGGAGAGACGAGAGATTGACGGTAGTACTACTAAAGTCCTAGGACTTACTCTGTGAGAGGCACTTAGTGTTGAAAACATTTAGCCATTTACACTTAAAGGAAGAAAATGACACAGACTTAAGTTTCAGGAAAACAAACTTACTGTTAAACCCCCACCCACCAGACTCAAAGGCTGTAAAAAACAGGTATGCTCAGATAAAGTTTCAAAAACTATATTTGTGTAGCCCTAACAAAATAATCTCCTGCAAGACCCTCCCTAACCCCAACGATTGTCCTTCAAAAGTTCCAAAAACAACCCAACTCCCAATTCCCACCCCCCAAAAGTCTCTAAAAAAGGGGCAAGGGACACTACGGCAGGATGCTGTTCACTTTAGCGGCCAAGGCATCATCCTCCTTGCGGAGGGTGGCATGGTTGGAGTGGAGGCCCTCCACCAAGGTCTTATATGTTAGGACCTCCTGCTCCAGGTAGGACACACTGAGGCATAAGCGGTGCTGGCGTGCCTTGCAACTCCTGTGGGGGGCAGCTGCTGTCTTTGCTGCTCGGCGGTGGCAGTTGGCTTTGGTAGCCCGGCTCCGTACCGCTGGAGCACTGCGCTGGCTGGTAGCCCGTGGGGGCACAGAGGAGGATGCAGCTGTCCCAGTGGATGTTGTACCAGTAGACTGCGTGTCCTCCTCCTCTAGGGCCACCAGCCGCCGATATTCGGTGACAGTGCATACAGCCTCAGTTGCCGGGACATTCGAGCCCGCTCCTTCCTTGTTGGTTTTGTTGATTTGGAAGGAGCAACTATATGAAGAAAGAAAGACATAGTCTGTAACCATCGCTCCTTAAGATTAACACAAAATGATTGAGCAGAAAGTTGTGTCACAGTACAACTAGCAACTTGAAAGCACAGTACATACCTATTGAGGCCAGTATCTATCTAACCTCCCACTTCTTCATCCTTGCTCTAACATTAGTGGGAATTTAAGGAACAAATTCTACGAGCACTATGGACTTCCATTACAGTCGACTATGACAGTACACCAGTCTTCTTCTTCTTCTTCTTCTTGTCTCTTGTTTAGGAAAATTGGTACGTTATCTAATGCAAGCCGGCATAATGCCAGCGCAGTGAACTTGCACCCGAGAAAAACAGACGCACACCATGATGAGTGAGACAGACTTGCGTTACTGTACCGGTCCAGTCCATGCAGGTGGTGAAGCTCTTACTTTTCTATTACGGGTGGCACTGAGAATACTCTGTTAAAAGGGCAAGTGCTTAATTAATTTAACTTTCACCCTACAGTGCAAATGAGTACTAGAAAAGGAAAATGAGGAAGCTAAATCTGATTATCTATCACTTCACATGAGATGTATTTGATTACATATGGGATGACTTTAGGTGCTTTGCTTTTTATTGAGTGAACAGTGATGCACCCACACATGAATGACGTACTACTACTAAACTAAACTTATTAAGAGAGGTAGGGAGTGTCCTCCGTAATAGCCGGATATATGCTGTGCTTGCAGTTGCAATACAAACTACTGCTACTCTTCATGGTAGTATTTGGACAAAATTACAACTTCTTTTCCTTGCCTTTCCTACACTGGAACGGACGTGCGGGTGCAGTGTTACATGCTCTTCAAAGTAACACTTAGTTCATCCAATGACCGTCTACTCTCTCTAGATACACATATGCTATCTAAGAGTCAGATAGTACCATGATCCAGGCATCCATCCATTCAAAGTATATGCACACATACAGTTTCTGTTTCACCCGCCCAGGCTGTTCTCCTTCCACCCATCCTTGCTTCATCATTCACCCAGCCATGCACCATACCATATTCTTTCCTTCCCAGCCACCTCGGGGACCAAGCAAACACATATCATTCTTCTTTGCCATTCATCATTAAATTTCTCGTCCTTCCACACTTACTTACACCCTTCTTTCGCTTTTCGTTCATCCCATCCATCAAGTTCATCTCAGATCTGATTGGGATTCTTCTCGTTAAAAACTTCACAGCTAAGTCGAAGTACATTTAGAGGAGGCTACTACCTGGTTGATTTATAATATACCTGTGCAGAAAGCACACTCTGCAGTCTTCAATCTCAATAAGTAAGGAATATATAGCTTACCTCTGCCCGCCACCACCGTGTGAACCCTCACAGGCACATTGGTGTCGTCCGGCACTTGCATCGCCGCCTCCTCCCCAGAAGTGTTCTCCTCATCCAGCACCACCACCTCCGTGCTGGCCCCGCCACCAGATGTTCCACCTACAAAGTACATTTAAGAATGTTAGAATACACCACTCACTACTATATAATATTTGCTCTAAGAATAAAGAAATGTGAAAAAAACAGAAAACAATGTAATAATTTGTGACTGTCTACTCTACAGTAAAAATGTCCCTTTTTCCAGGGAAGGCTGTTGTCTTGCTGCACTTTTTGGCACAACTGATGAATGCTTGCTTTTCATTTTTAACACGCACCACTTTTTCTCCTAACAGACAGAAGCTTGACTTCTAAGAACACGAACAAGATCAAGTTTAAACCAGGTGAGAGCTCGGCTCGACCACAAGAAATGTGTTCAATTAATCGTCACCACTAAGCACTTTTCCATTTTCAGTTAAACGTTTAGTTTTATGACAAACTTGATTTTAATAAATGTGTTTACTTTTAATAAAGATTTTAAACTTAAATAGACTGTGGTTTTTGGTCTTCCAGACTAGAGTGGCGGAGCTAAAGGTTTTGCAATTTTTGCAAGCATGAGTCCGTGCCTCTGACACTTCTTGACTCTGACTCCGTACTCTTGTACCGCGTTGGATAATCATAATTGGGGATCAATCATCGGGGACTTTGGGAGCTAAATGACTCTGCCACACTATCTAGTCAGTAAGGAGATTGGGGGTTCAACTACATCGTCTGTTATCACTGAGGTATGTAGAAAGTCTAACAGCGCCTATTATAATTGATAAGCTAAGCAATGCATTATTTAGTGTCCATAGTTCTGTTTGTGCAGATTTGTCCCTGCAACAGTAGTAGAATGGATTGTCCTCCTATCCAAACCAAAAGTAAAGTAGTATCCTATTCTTTCTTGGTGGTCATTCACCTTTTTATTGTTGGCAATTGTCAAAGCATAAACATTTAGAAGACTTGAAAAGACATTATTGACAATCCCAGAGGACTGCACTCAGTGCATAGAGCTATTGCTGACTAGGATGGGAGTCCAATGGAATTGCCAAATGTGCAATCTTAGTTAGCTACACAGACAGACTAATAAGAATAATCTAGTAATACCACAGGGAGTCATAGTCGAGGCACAATAAGAATTTAGATACAGTCTACAAGAAGATCAAAGACGATTTAGAAAAAATTGAATGAGGAACGCTAGGAAAAAATAGGTACTCTATATTAAAATTAAAACTTACCGGGGCCAGCAAAGGAGCCCTCGCCGGCCCGATCCTGGCCTGCATCCTGTTGAACAGCAGCCTCCTCCTCCTGTGTCCTCTTGCCCCTGGGGGGAGCTGATGTACAACATGAAAGAAAGAAAGACCAGAAAACATGGATGATATTTGTCAACCAAATCAAACTTTTCAAAAGAACAATAACAAAATATTTTGGCGAAATAGCAAATAGACAACTATTCCACGGGATATATTGACCGATCTCATGTGGTATACTATGTTATTAGTATTGCTTGATTTGCACGTGAAGTGACAGACAAAGTCCATTGTGATTGCAGATCAGCGACAACACTAAAAAGTTTCCTACTACATTAACCAGTCATTAAAATACTCAAACTATCAATCCACCACCACTATTTCTTCTTATCGCCATGTGTACAAAGGAAGGACTGGACTTGAGTCTGTAGGGGCTGATTTAGAAGCCCCTTGCGGCTCTTTTCCTCCATTGTTGCGTGACTTTTGTGACGCAGCGGCAGAACAAAAGAGGCGCCTTGGTGCGGCGTATATTAACAACGTGACGCATATGGGAGATGCATCACGTTGTAAAGCCCAGCGCCATCAGGGGACGTTCCGGCGCAAGGGAGGGCGTTCCTGCGCAGGAACGCATCCTAACAGTGGCTGAGGGTAATCTACAAGATTTCAATCAGTCACTTTGAGGACAATGATGCGTGACTCAAACCCTGCGCCTGCTTGAAGCAGACGTATGGCTTGACGCAGCATTTGGGAGATAGGGCACCCCAGAGCATTGCTGGAGCTGCGCCATCATTGCGACGCAACTCCAGCAATGCGCCGCCTTTACGGCACAGATGCGTAACGCTTTGGTGACGTTTTGGGCCCATGGTGCGCCGCATTGTAAATACGGTGCACCATGGGTGGTGGTGGCGTGGTGCACAATTACTGGCGCATCCCTGCTACTTTGCAGGGATGCGCCGGTAATTAAAAATCTGACCCTTAGTGTCAGTGTAGTTCTTTAAACTACACTCATACATAATTTCACAGGCCAATGAAATGAACACAAAATCGAAAACAAATAAGCATAGTAGCAACGCTACTGAGAAGGAGAGCAGTGCACCTGAAATGCACAGAACATTTTGAAATATAATTTACCTACAATGTAATCAGCAGCATTATTGCTCTTAGTAAAAAACAAAAATTTGCAATATAATAACACACAGAGCAGGAGAAAACAGAGTAGTAAAGAAATAGCTACTACTACTCACCAAACCCGGGGATCTCAAGGCCAAGCAGGTCGAGCAGATCGCGTTCCCAGTCCAGGAGATCCGTCCAACGGTGGGTGGCCTGGTTGTAGGTGCGCCGGACCCGAGAGTGTTGGTACATGGCCCGGCACACCTTTTCCCACCGTTTCCGGCGCTCCTGGATCCCGTACCCGCGAGCGATCTTGCTGCCTGCCATGATGGCCATGATGGTCCTGGGGAGGCGGTGCTGAACATAAAAAATTTGTGTGGCCACCTCCTCCGGGCTGAAGATCTCCCGGGGTGCGACCTGCTCCCCCTCAAATGCCCGCACGGGAGCCGGGCATGGGGTGCGGGACCCTTCCCCTTCTCGGGATCATTCCCGGCTCCCTTTACCATGGTCTGGGCAGAAAGGAAGCTAAATAATAAAGAAAATAAAATAGGGAAGAAGAAAAGAAAAGAGTTTAAAAAAGTAGTTTAAAATTAACCAAAAGTAGCAGAAAACACAAAAATATAGAGCTAGAAAAATAGAGGGATAGATAATAAGTAAAATAGATTAAAAAAAACTTCAAACAAGCAAAGGATGGCAGAGATTCAGAGAGGATATAAAAAGCATGCCCAGAACTATAGCAATGAATGAGAAACAAGATGGCCGCGCCCGTTCAAGACCACGTGGGTAAGTTTGCGCGAGATTTTCCTCGCGAACACACAAGAAATTGTACTAGCGAGCCACACACTGTGCGAGATTACACATCGTGCCCAGAAATGAAAATACGTCATGCAAACAAGATGGCCGCGCCCGTTACCGACCGTGAGGATAACTTCGAGCCGTTGCGCTACAAGCGGCTCGCTAAAACGCACAAAACCTTGCGAACTAACACGCTGCAAAAAAACAAATCGCATATTCGCACGAATTCGCGGCTTCCGAATTCGATCTCGCGCAAGTTCGCTCCCCGCGAATCCCGCGAAATTGCAGAAAAACGAGTTTTGCAAAACTGAAAGCACTCAGCAGGTGCAAAAGTTCAAACTCATCATTAGTAACCATTCCCTGTAGTGCTTCCTGACTGGGGCCCCTCCAGAGTTCAGTTACTAGTTGCAACAATTGTATGACCCTGCTCTGACCCTCACAGCAGGCTCATAGAATAGCTACAAGTAGGCCACAAAGGTCCTGGAAAAAAAAATTGCACTGCAACAAAAAGCAAATTACAGATAAGGAAGCAGGTGCCAGACTGGAATTTTAAAACAGTGACACATTAATAAATCAACCCCAAATTAATTCATGTCAGTTGAAGCAGGGCAGGTGTGCTTGCTTTTCCCCCCGCAATCTACAGTGATGATGAACCAGAGGGTGGCATGGGTGAAACAGAGGGTGGCAGTGGTGAAACAGAGGGTGCTGGGAACCTGTGATGATGAAACAGATGTAGAAACAACAAAGTCGCGACCATTGCGAGCCGACAAGTAGGTTCGCAATTGCAAACTGGTACAAAACCCTCGCGAACTGGCAGAAACCCTTGCGAACACAAAAAAAATCAGCAAATTCACCTGAATTTGCGGATTTTGCGGATTGCGAGTTCGCAAATCCGCAAATTCGCGAACGCCAGATCCGCAAAATTCGCCCATGCTTAGTACCTTCCTCATGGTAATTTTGATTGGCTTTTTTTTTCTATGTGATGTTACGATACACTCACCATGTATGTAGCCCATTTTGTGACGCACTTTATTTTACAATGCGTTTCAAAAACTAGTTGTGGTAGGGTGTTTTTAACTTAAAGTGTGTAGTCTGCTTATGAGTTTGTTGACTGTAAAGGTATTTAAAAATATGCAGACATTTTCAAAATATTTTTATTGAGTCTTTTATATTTATCATATGGGTGAAATGCAAATTTTTATTTTTCATTCATTGGTATCACGCGATGGACCATATTTTTTTTATTTTATCATAAGCAGTCATTTCTTAAGTTTAGATTATATAAGTGTTGCCCCATCAATTTTTTTTTAAATGTTTGGGCTTTTTTTGCTTTTTAGATAAAGTAGAATTGAAGTGCTACGACAAACACTCCCTCCCTCCTCCCAATTTTAATTCACGTTTTTCAGGTGACAGGTGTTCTCATTTGCACTGTTTTAGTGTGGCACGTGTTTATGTAAACGTGCATCTTTCTTTACTTTTTAACTTTCATATAATTTCTAAAATGCTTTATTTAAACTCGTTTTTATTATTAAAGCATTGTGTAGGGGGAGCTTGGACGCGAAAGTGGCGCAAGGGAGTTGTAAATCTGGAACACAGTGTTTTGTTTTACTTTGTTTTCCTTTCTGTCTTGTAGAGGATCCAGGGTAAATATAACGTTTTCTGTACAGCTAGTACCTTTCAACTCTACCCCCAAACCGCTTTCCGCCTGTTACCATAGTAACAGTTCATGGAATAGTTTAGTGAGCACAGAGGTTAGAAGTTCACCAAACAATGTTGCTAATAGAAATAGTTTCTTGGTGGAGTTTTACATTTTTCCATAGGAACCGTTAGTCGTAGAAGTCAGTGGAAAATATAATAAAAATAATAGCAGGGGTTCTCTGGGGCCCTCACAGTCTCCCCGTGCCTAACAAAAACTAAAAAAAATGAATGTGTGTCCTACGTAACTGGTGCTATGTAAAGCGCTCTGATACCCGATTCGGTTCGGTCATGTTCGCGTTATATAAAACTCTGCAAAAAAAAAATGCGGCTTATTGCATCTTTTCTTTAATAAAATGTGGAATAATGTTTATTTATTAGGCAGTGTTCACTTTTGTTACAGTTTGTATCCAGCTATCAGTCACGCACCACGCCGGATCCGCCGCGATGTGGCTCTGAAAGCCGAATACCGAGAGGCTCTCGACCAGATCTTACAATTACAAAACGTTCAAGTAACCGATCTTTTATTACGGAATCGAGCCTCTCGGCCGACTCAAAAATAGACCGCCTAGAGCACCTCCATCATAAGAAAAGATTACAACGAGTATAATATAAACATATAGTTGCCATCAGTGAAAAAAGACGATATCCCAAGAATTACATGCTACAAAGACAGAGCGATATCGGGACACCAATTTCAACATCGGGACGGCTACTTACAAACATTTCGGCAGATTCTCAACCACGGTTGCGAAATTTTGACATAAACCTAGAAAACGCGACTATTAGAAAATCATAGCTATTTGAAGACCACTTGTGTTACATCCAATGTTATAATCAAGAGCTGGCGAATAAAATAAATACCTTTTCTAGTTTGCATATCAAGGTCTGGATACCTTTGGTTACAGCAATACACGGCTACCTGAGGAAGGCTACATTGGCCGAAACGCGCGTTGTGAACCATCTTGCCGTATTGCTAACACTACTTGTTCTATTTTCATTTACTGTTTGTTAATAACTGTTTTAATAATTCTTGTATGGGATTTATCAACTATTAACTGCTATGTAATAATATGAAAAAAATAATTTTATAAATAATAAGAACACTAACAAAAGATATAAAAAAATCTTTTTGAAAAAGCTTTATAATAAATAAATGAAATAATCTTTTTTCTAAATTGGTTTGTTGGGTGACTTTTTCACTTAAACACTGGGTACTGACAAATATACATATCATAATGAATATCATACAGTTTCTTATGAGTTTTGAATTTACTTGGCTATAGACCGTTTCCAATCTGATTTACTTCCCTATGTATAGCAAGTATACTATTACTAATATATAGGGGTCCCCTACTTTCAAAAATAACACTTTTGTTACAGATACAGTCACTTTGTTACAGGCAATTTGTAAATATGTAGGACGGCGTGTTCTGTATGTGTGCTTGATACTAATTTTAACATTTAATTGGCTAAGGTGTTCTAACAACAATCTTAATGTTCATTTGGGTGTGAACTATTGAAAGTAGAAGTCTGGGGCATATTACCAAGCAATAGCGATAATTATCGCTATTGCTTGGTTAGAGACAAAAAATTATCGCCGACCTGCGGCGATTTTTATAACAGATAAACTTTGGTATTACCAAGGTTTATTGCAAATGCGATAAAAAACGGCCGCAATGCATGAATTTCGCTGAAAAGTCAGCGATATTCATGCATTACCGAGCTAATGCTCTTAGCCATGTTATCCACCTTCCATTGGATAACAAGGCTAAGAACTGCTCAGGGCAGGTGTTACCTTTTGGAGATATTCGCGCTTAGCGCGAATATCTCCAAAAGTTGGAAATAGGAGATAGCGATGTTAGCGACTGTTTCCAGTCGCTAACATCTTGGCACGCCCACTTTGCATGTCATTAGCGATAATTATCGCTGACATGCAAAGTGGGCCCCAAGATGATCGCTATCTCCTACTAGCTGTCGCTAACTGGTGTTAGCGACAGCTAGGTAATAGGGAGATAATTTTATCTCCGCTTTCTTGGCTTTTAAAGCCAAAAAAGCAGAGATAAACCCCCTTGAAAATATGCCCCTATATTCTGTAATTCACTTGTGCTCCGGAGAGTTGCAAGGACATGTAATTGGCTTTTATGTTGTATGGAGGACTTTCCTGAGCTTTATGTTGGTTGGTTGCGAACTATTGAAAGAAGAAGTGTTGTCGGCCATTCATTTCTGCTCTGCAGAGTAGGAGGGACTTCTGATTGACTGACGAGTTTTAAGGAGGACTTTCCTAAGCTTAATGTTTATTGGCTGTAAACTGTTGAAAGTGAAAGTGTTGTTAGCGATTCCTTCCTGTTCGCAGAATATTAGGGTAACGTGTTCCAAGCGGGACCTTACGAAGCTTAATGTTCATTGGCTGTGAAGTATTAAAAGTAGAGGTTTTGGCAGTCATTCCCTCCTCCTCTGCAGAACAACATGGACATTTTATTGGCTAAAGTGTTCCGAGCACAAGTTTGTTCCATATGGGGTGGGAATAGTTCACTGTTGTCAGTGATTTTGTGACGCACTTCCAAAGGAGTATGGGAAAAGAAAGTAGTAAAGGGCAGTTTAGGAAAACTATGAACTCATAAGGTGGTGGAGAGGGATTATGAGGGGAAAATTTGTTTTTATATGTTTCAGGGGTCATTTATATAATTGCTGTGTGGTGTATAAATCACGGTGGAAAAATGACAGTGTCTTGCGCTGTTTTTTTATCAAGTTTGCGGGTGATATACTTCTTAGGAGTGCTATTTAATTATAATGTAGTGTTTACTTTTCTGATGGGGAGGTGTGGTTGCACAGCAAAAAATTCAATCTAGGTTTGAAACAGTTTTTATTAAGCAAATACAAATAAACTTTCTTCAGAAACTGTCACTGTGTATATGAAAGGGGTGAGATTTAAAAATGGAATTCCATAAAATATCAGTTAAGCGTGGCCACACCCTCCTTTTTTCTGCTACAGTTTGTAAAAGTGTTGCTTCATATTGTTGATAATGTAAGAGGGCATCAGTTACATTTAGATAAAGTAGAATAGAAGTGCTATGGCAAACACTCCTGCAGTACATTATATGAGGTCTAGAGAACAAAAAAACAGTTAAATGCAAGTGACTTCATATTACATAGCAATGTATACATTATTATTTTTCAAATGTGTATTCTGTAGAATTCAGGAACGTTCTGTCGTCGTGCTTAGAAGTTGCAAACTGTTTCGCTAACAAATCACATACTCACTTAAGAATATATAGTATGGTACTTTTATAATATACGTTACTGGTCCTGTATATTCTTTAGGGAGAAGGTGAATAGGAACCGCAAATAAGAATAGAAATTAGAAAATAACATTCAGGGTTTATTAAATATTTAAAGTAACAAAGTATGCATGATAGCTATATTTTTTATTCTGCTATTTCGTAAAATATTTTTCTTGAAAAAAATATATACAGATATATATTACAGATGGCACTGAAAAATCTCCTATTCCTCTTCTGTAACAATAGGACAATCTATAGCAATATAACGATTGATCCCATTGTTGCGGTAAAAATAAAAGGAAAATAAAGTTAACAGAACATCCATAATGAAATACTTTTGAGTGGTAATTATTTACTGAACTTCTTTTGTCCGGGAGGTGAAAAAGTTTGATCTTTCAGGCGACGGGTCATAAACTCCTCTGAGATCATGACTGTGAGAATTATAATATATATATATATATTTTCACAGTATATGATCACAAGGGGGGAAGAGACTAAAAACCAAAAGCCGGTGACGTTGCTTATAAAACTTTACTCTTTATGCCGACGTATCATGAACCCCACTAAGATCAGCATAACTGTTAATGTTATAATATACATATTAACAGTATATGATCTCTAGGGGAAAACACAGTAACAACTGGAAGATGGTGACAATGATTGTAAATGTTTAGGGTTTGCGCTGACTTGTCACCAACACCTCTCAAGCGAAGTACAGTGTCAACTTTATAATATAGAAAGTCACAATATGTTATGTTATGTTATTTGTGCTTCTAAAGTGCAAAATTCATCTGAGCAGGATATCACTGCGCTAAGATTGAGCAGCAAACTATGAGCAATTACCAGAGGCTAATATTTATTCTATTTTAGGGAATAGTGCAGTTTTTAATTTTTTCCTGAAAATGGGGTAACAATCCATACACCGTAGATCTATAGGCAGATCATTCCAACAATTGGTGGCTAGGTGCGAAAAGGCACGTCCACCCATCCTAGATCGTTTTACTTGTGTAGTGACTGCTTTAGATGTAGTTTGTGAACGTAAGTTCCGAGCTGGTGCATAAAACTTGATTTTATTCTGCAGAATGTTAGGACCAGTATTATGCAAAGTTTTGTGAGCAATGCATAGCATTTTAAATGATGCTCTTTGCCTCATGGGCAGCCAGTGTAACGCTCTCAAGTAGTTTGTAGCAGAATCATACTTTTTCTTGTCGCAGACAGCTTTGGCTTCCACGTTCTGGACAAGCTGTAGTTTTGAAAATAGATAGTCCGCCATACCGACAAACAGCGAGTTGCCGTAGTCCAGCCTACTAATCAGTAATGACTGGACTAAAATCTCTCTGCATTCAATCGGAATCCAAAGAAAAACGCGTTTCAGCATTTTTAATATGGCAAATCCTTTGCCACATATTGTGGTGACATGATGATTCATTGATAAAGTAGTGTCCATATAGATTCCCAGGTTTCTAGCGGTCAGGGTTGGGTTAGGTGGAGTGCCTAAAGTATTTGGCCACCAAGAATTGTCCCAGAGCTGTTTGGATCCACCGAATAAAAGAATTTCTGACTTGTCGGCATTTAATTTCAAGAAATGACCATGCATCCAATTAGATAGCTCTGACAAACAATTATGCAGCCTATTTTTGGCGTCCTCTTCGCCATTAATGGTTACCATCAGTTGTGTATTGTCAGCGTATGAGCAAATATTGATACCCCATTTCTTGCCAATAGACTTTAGAGAGGTTACATAAACATTAAACAATGTCGGGCTTAATGTTGCTCCCTGTGGCACCCCATATTTGATCTTTCGAGGAGTGGAGGTAAAATTTCCTAAACAGATAGACTGGGATCTATTCGATAGAAAAGATTCCAGCCAATTTAGGCTTTGTCTTGTATTCCTTTAGCAGCCAGCATATTTATTAACAGATTGTGGGATACCGTATCAAACGCCGCTGATAAGTCTAGTAATATCAGGGCGACCGTTTTTCCTTTATCAGTCTGCATTCGAATATCGTCCATCACAGCAAGAAGCATTGTCTCAGTACTGTTATTTGATCTGAAACCAGTCTGAGAAACGTCCAGAAAATTGTTAGTTTCCCAAAAATTTGACAACTGTTTAGTTACCAATCTTTCCAAAACCTTTGTTAGATATGGTAGCTGTGAGATGGGGCGATAGTTAGCCGGGTTGTTTATATCCGCACCGGCTTTTTTTAATAGTGGTATTACTGCTGCATTTTTCCAGACTTCTGGGAATTCAGCTTGATCTAGGGACAAATTGAGAGCTTTCGTTATTGCTGGACAAATTACGGGTGTAAGTTGAGAGAAAATATGGTGTGGACAAACATCCCATGGGGATCCTGATTTGATTTCTAACATAGCCTTGCTAACTTCTTCTTCAGAAAAAGGGCAGAAAGTAGAGCAGCTAGCCTGCAGGGTGGTATCAACGTAATACTCTACATGATCCTGGCTATTGTTTACAAAGGAAGCATATAATTTATCTATTTTTTCACTAAAAAAGTTACTAATTTTAGAGCAGTTCTCCTGTGAGGGAGTCAAATTTGAGGTGAGGCTAGGGGGGGAACAAAGGTCTTTTACTATTTTAAAAAGCTCCTTGGAGGAGTTTCTATTGTCTAGTATCTTTTGCGAAAAATAATCTTTCTTTGCTTTCCGTATAGCTGTATTGTATGCTTTCAGCTGGTGTTTATAAGTAGCTCTGTCTTTGGGCATTTTACTTAATCTCCATTTATGTTCCAGTGTGGTACATTTTCTTTTAGCAACCTTTAGGTCTGGACCATACCATTTCTCTGAAATTTTTCGTTTGGGTCGATCTTTTACACGGGACAGTGAACAATGATCCAACGCTTTCTCAATGTTACCAAGCAGCTGAATAATTTCTTGCTCACTGGAGGTTCCAGGGATGGAATTATGATCAAAATTATCTTTAAATTTTTCCATAGAATTTTTTTTCCAGTATCTTGTAAAATTCGTGGACTGAACAAATGGTCTTATAGTCTTTATAGATAAGGTGAAATTAAATTCAATCCTATAATAATCAGTCCAAGTCAAAGGTTTTATGTTTGTGATAGTGATATTTGTTATATTAGTAAAGATAAGATCTAGCATATGCCCCGCTCTATGTGTGGGGTATGCTATTTTCTGTGTGAGTTGCATGATTTCCATATAGGCAGCCAGACGTTTAGTTAAGGGATTATCATGGAGATCAAAATGGACATTGAAGTCTCCTAGCACTATGATGTTTTTATGTTTGAGACAGACAGGAAGAATTTGTTCCAAGAGTTGGGTGCTAAAATCAGTCGTACTATCTGGAGGGTTATAAATGATTGCACCACCCAGCATCGCCTGAGTGTATATAGAAATAGAGAAGATCAAGACTTCATGCTTACCTAGTTGCGTAGCTGTTTCTTGATGACAAGTAAAGGTGTCTCTAAATATCATGGCCACCCCACCTCCCCTCTTGATTGATCAATTCAAATTTACAATTTTATACCCAACGGGTAGTGCTGCAGCAATATCAGGGGTATTATGCTCACCAAGCCAAGTCTCAGGGATAAAAGCAAAATCTGGTTTGATCTCCTGTAACATATCCCATATCTCTATAGAATGTTTAGGAAGAGACCTTGCATTAACATGAATGCAAGAAAAATCCTGAGTGGGAGCTATTTCAGATATAGGACGGTCTGTGTAATTACCATTCCATCTACAATTTCGGCAGCTAAAGGGGCTCATGGTGTTTAAGGGTCCTACTTTAGCACAATGAGGATGATCCAATGGTGTAGTAGTGTTAGGATTAAGCAAATCCCCACGAGAGTATACCAGTGCAGACTTACCAGATATATCGATAATTGGAGAAACAGGGGTTATGGCCCCTGGTCCCAGCCTGTTGCGGACGGGCGCAGATGGGGTCACCTTTGGTGAGCCTTCGGCGTGCCTCCGGCGTGCCCGCTGCCCTCGTCCGCTGCGCTTCCTGGGTAAGGGGACCATTTTATGTTATAGAGGGCGGGAGGGGCCGAGCACTAGTCTGCTCACCCCTGATCCTCACCTAAGATGGTGGATGGTGGTCAGGGTCCCAGGCAGCGTCGATCAGCTGCGAAGGGGGTTACCGGGTAAGGCAAGGCAAATGCAGGACCGCGGGTCAATGCCCGATGATACAAACAATTGTTGCGCAAATTATAAAGTTCTAAATAATAACGAGGGTCTTTTGTTAAAATGGCGAGGTGAGTGCCACAAAATATTCACACAAGCGCAGTTTTAAAATCACAATATACACTTATCAAAATCACGCACACCAGGTCCCGGCTTTCCGCCTCAAGACCTCACTCTGAAAGCTGAAAGCTGAAAGGAACCAGAAAAGGAGCAATGTTTGTTTTAATCTATCTGTTTCTGAAAACAAGCTGCTGTCGTTAGAGAAAAATCAAAAAACATGCAATAACATTTTTTTCTAGATATAAATGTTTAAATATTGACAAATAGGCCACAAATTATAACTAAGCCATATTGAGACAACTTACCACATGCGAAATATGTTTGTTGACGCAAAAGAAGAATCCGATGCTAGAAAAGAGAAGTTGCATCACAGATTGGTGACTCAGAAATAACTCGCAAAAACTGAACTAATTGCACAGTAGGTGTGGTTTATATAGCTTTTGCTTCTTTAATAGTCTATGGAAGGAAGAATTGCTCCGCCTATGTAGATGTCACGTTTTACTGTTTATACGTGCTGACTTTTTACCTGTTTTACTTCTGCACGTGTTGGGAAAAATTACAAACTGTGAAGCTGTAAAGGTTTCGATTCCCATAGTAACACGTATAAGGTCATTATTATCTACATACGTTGTTGGAGAGTTTAAAAAGTGTTACTCGGTAAACTGTGTTTTTTGCATTCTCATGATTAAAAACATCTAATAGAAGACATAAAAAATATTGTTTGCAGTAGAAGAAAAAAAACGGATTAATATTTGTCATTACTATGCTTCTTAATTAAAAAAATGCTAGCATTTGTAAATCGTAAAGCTACCCTTGGAAAGATGTGCTGGCGCTTGGGGCGTTGGGAAGAAGAAGCAAGGTATTACTTACAGTGAGATAGTGGTAGGCTAAGATGTCATAGTGTATAAAATGGGACATGGTTTGAGAACAGGTCTCTCCAACGCACCTGTATGGTATTGAGTAGAAAGACATGCTCGGCTAGTAGAGACCAGGAACTTTCAGGATTAAAAGAGACCAAACTGCTCAACATAAAATATGTCACAGAGTATGTTTTCAAATACTCTTTCATATTTAGAAGGACAGAATAAGTTACTGTGTGTAGCTTTTCTTCTCTATGTAAATATGTCCTCATTATACACAATACTTTGTGTTGAAGGGGTGTTCTATAGCTGTTGCTGTGAGTATTTTGACTTATATAACAATGACTAATTTCTAATTATGTTAAAAGGTGAGTATTAGATAGGTGTTTAAGGATTGATGTGTGTGAAAATACATAAAGTATTTGAAAACTAGTGTGAGAATGGTACCTAAATACACACAGATTCACAGTGTTACTTTAGACAAGCAACGGTATCCTTTGCATTTTACTAAAACACATTTACTAGTTTGGAAAGGGTAAGGTGAATAGACATATTGTACACTTTTTTGTACTGCATTTTAGTATAAGAGCCAGAGTCCTTTTCCATAGTCATAAGCAGTGACCCTTATGCACTATGCATGCAGCCTTGCATCTACTTGCACACTTGTCTTTTATACCTTCAATTCCCCAGTCTGTATCTTTACACTTCCCACAAACACTCTGCTACTGCCCTTGTACTGTTATAGTGACCTTTTCAGCGGTATGTACTAATAATTCAGTGCGCTAAAACTCAAGCACTTATAGATTCACTCAGAACTTTCCTTACAGTAGTGTAATCATTCACTCAGTACCCAAGTACTCATGTAGAAAAGTAGGCTTTAGGACAAGGACTGCTTCAAAGCTGTATGCTGTATGCATACAGTCTTCTATCCACGTGCACACTTGTCTTTCACATCTTCAATTCTCCACTCTGTATCCTTACACTTTCACCGAACTAGTCTGTCATTGCTGTTGGACTATTGTAGTGACCCATTCAGCAGTATGTGCTTATCCATTGACTATGCTAAAACTGAAGCACTTATAAATTCAGTCAGGCTCTCTCCTTGCAGAACTGTAATCATTCAGTCAGTACCCAAGTACTCATGCAGCAAAGTAGGCCTTAGGGCATGGACTGCTTCAAATCCCTATGCACTTTGCATGCACTCTTGTATCTACCTGCACACTTGTCTTTTATACCTTCAATTCCCCATTCTGTATCCTTAAACTTCCACCAAACACTCTGTTACTGCTTTTGCACTATTGTAGTGACTCAATCAGCAGTGTGTGCTAATTCATTCACTGCATTAAAACACTAACACTTACAAATTCACCCAGGCAGTTTCACCAGAAGTGCAGAAGGAAGCATAGACTTGTAGCATATTCATGTACATATGTCATATTTATGTGCTTCAGAAGTACTACAGTATACTGTAAGTAAACACCTTATAGCGTTATGCTGTAGCACTTCCTTATAGTTCTGCACTTTGACATTCACCATACACTCCTAATCTATTCTTTCATTCATTTGTGCACTATCCATTCATTCAAAAATCTTTTACACACTATCGTACTAATATAGCTCTTTTTGAGCAGTGAAGTTAATTCTTAAAAAAACTTTTTTTTGTCTTTTTTGTAGTTTTGTATTTTTTTGTATTTTTTGAACAGTTTAAAAAAACAATTTTGAAAGGAAAAAAATGGAATTGCGCAAAGAAAACAGTTTGTGACTGGAACAAATAAACAAAAACAAATTTAACGGTGAGAGCAACGGTGCTCTTGTTTGTGCCTGCAAATCAAATCAATGGACTGTTCGCCATAACATAATGTTTCTTTACAAAATTTGCAAAGAATGATAAGGTCTCCAATATCGGGATGGATGTCCGGATGCGGACTCGATGGTGCTGTGGAAGTGCTGGCTACAGCTGGTGGAGGGTTTTCCGGCAGCCTGTTGCATGCAGTTCTCGCATAATTGTGGGGATGACAGTCTTCACATGTCTCACCATGCTGGCGGTACCAAAATAAGATTGTTTATTCGGATCACCTCTACAAAGCATTGTCCTACATACCTTACAGATGACCTTGGCAGCATTCACTTTCTTGTCTCGTTCTGGAAAGGAAAAAAAAATCCAGATTATTGCCTCATTCCTCTTCGGGCTGGGTCTTCCTGCACAAATTTTTCTTCTGAAGAGTGTTCAGATAAACTTTCATTCTGCAGTGCAGCCATATTAAAGATGTTTTCAAAAACACAGGAACTTCTCAAAACAGATGGTTCTTCAGTGAAGGTGAAAGAAGAATGATTAAAGTGGGTGGGGTCCTTCAACAGTTAGAATAGGAAGTATTATGAACTAATCAAATCTCTTGTTTTGAAGTCACGTAGTGTGCGCTTACGATGCGAGCACGTACGACGTACCCTGCGCATTGTGTAATTGCTTTTAAAAGTAATATACACTTATTAAAACGAAATGAATACTATTTTTATGATAACCTCAGATAATGTATTGCCTTAAAATTTACTTTAAGTACAATAATATATCTTTTTAAGCATTAAAAAAAATCGCAGGGTATGCGTAGCGTACCCGTAGAAACACACATAACGTCACGCGGAAGCGCCTATGCGGCGCGTAACGACAAAATGTATACGCAACGTATGGGCTGGTACGAGTACAGTACAATTACAGGTGCGAGGGATAATGCGAGGACAGTACGTGTACCATACGTTTACCACAAAAAAAAATATAGAAATAATTTTAATATATTGAAAAAAAATGTAATAATAAAAAAATCATTTTTAAATTTAGTTTTTTTATTATTTTACATAAAAAATATGCAATGTAATGTAAAAAATAAAAAAGCAAAAAATTATTTTTATAAAAAATGTACTAAATTAGTATGAAAAAATATAACAATTATTAGATATAAACATTGACATTTATAAAACCTATGAAAATCACTGAAAAAACCATAGGTTTTAGGCACGTTATAGTTAGGAATTAGCATTTAAAAAACCTTGCAAATTCACTGAAAAAAACATGATTTCCACACGTTATAGTTAGGAATTAGCTTTTAAAAAACCTTAGAAATTCAATGAAAAAAACATAGGTTTCAGCCATGGTATAGTTAGGAATTAACATTTAAAAAACCTTAGAAATTCACTGAAAAAAACATAGGTTTCACACATGTTATAATTCGTTGGACATTTCACTCATACAAAACCATTGAAATTCCCCCGTTATAGTTAGTTCAGCTAACTATAACTCGCGCGCCCGCAATCCAGTGCTGATGACGTCACATATTACATCACTCATGACATGGTTAGTGACATTACTCATGACATCACTGATGACATCTCAAATGACATCACTGATGACATCATCCTTGTGAAAGAGTGGCAGACTTCCTCTCACCCTAATATAACCTTTGATACACACATTGAAAAATAGAAACTACTTTTTTCAAAACAATGGAGATACCAATACAAGTTAGAACTATTCAGTAATTCCAAAATCTACATACACATCCACTCATTCACCAACAGTTCTATATAGTCACTCATACATGTACTCACTCATCATATGTACACATACACCTATACATCCTGTTACATACCTACACTCATAGATAGAGTTACTCACACACATACTCACACATGCAAATACACTTTCACACATCCATTTACTTGCATATACAGGTATGCACACACCACTACACTTACTTCTATAGAAACGTACACATACCTACTCTCTTAAACAATCACTTATAGAAACACATACTTATTTATACAGGAAGTCTTACAATCTCTCACTCTCATATATACTCACTTATGTACATCAATACTCACATATCCTAGTTTGAAACATATTTACCTACTCATAAAGACACTATTGAGACAGTCATTCACTCACTGGCACACCCATACAAACACTCATCCATCTATACAGTCCTGCACACGTGCTGTCTTCAAAACACATACAAACAGTGAGTCACTCATTCATGCATCTATATTCTAAGTAATATCCCACACCGAACCACACAGACACTCATACTGATACTCTAAAAACCAACTAATAACCCATAGACACACTCATGTAGCTACTTACCAACCCATGCTGCCACTTATATACAACGTGAGACACTGATACAGATATTTAAATATTTAAACATTACTCCCTAATACATGTATTCACTAAGATACACTTAATAAGTCAGTTATAGAATCAATTTCCCCCCCCAAAAAAATCCATTTAGATATGTATTTTTCAGGAAGACACACACTCACTGGATGATGTCATTTGATATGTCATCAGTGATGTCATGAGTGATGTCACTGACCATATCATGAGTGATGTAATATGTGACGTCATCAGCAGTGGATTGCGGGCGCGCAAGTTATAGTTAGCTGAACTAACTATAACGGGGGAATTTCAATGTCCAATTCTCGCAGCGGACGCGGGCAGCGGGCGAGCCAATGGTGCGCCGAAGGTGCGCCAAAGGCAAGCACGTCTGCGCCCGTTGGGGCCCAGGACCCCTTCTTCGGTCACTATAGCCCCTTTTGTGTATTCGCGCTATTCCTTCTTGCAATTAAGAGATGTGACTGACCCTGTATGCAGGCACTCATTAAAATCCGTGAAATACCTGCAAGGTTGCCGTCACTGTTCCTTCAAACTGAACAGGATGGAGGAGACTAGGCGGAAACATGAGTGTAAGCTGAATATGGCACTTTTGAAATGTCGATCCTTGCCCAAACACGCCATAGAAATCTCAATATTATTGCAAGACATGGCTCTTGATGTATTGTTCCTTACAGAAACATGGTTAGGACCAAGTTCTGGTCCAGATATTGTCCAGGCTCTACCCCCAGGGTACTTGATCTAGCACCTGGATAGAGCAGGGAAAGTAGGAGGAGGGATTGCAATTTAGTATGCCGATTTCTAGGCAGCCTACTCTCGGACTGCGAAAATGTTTATTTTTCCATTGCCCTGTCACCGTCACCGTCTCTCACAAGGCTCCTGGTATATCTTCTCCCAGGATGTGTAGGACAATTCTCGAGGGCACTTCTGGAAACGGTAGTGAACCTGGCAAGCTAAGCCTCTAATTTCACCTTATTGGGAGACCTGAACCTGCATTTTGATGATCCACAAGATTCAATAGCTATGGATCTGGCCCAAGACTTGGCAACATGTGATATGGTTCTGAAAATTCAGCAAACCACTCACACAAAGGGACACCTTCTAGACCCTATTTTTTCCAACACTAAAGATCTAACCACTAAGGATCCAAGTTCTGTCCCGTGGTCGGACGATTTTTAGCAATTCCATTCAACTGGAGTGTTCCCCTCTGGGTCTGATTAAACCCTTTTGCAGAACGCAGGCAAGACATTGGCCTAAACTCAAGGCGAATGAATGGTCGGAAGTACTGAGGGCCACACAGCCCCCCGCTAATCAGGACATCACTACAGCGAGCTTAGAGTTTAATCAGTGGATTGAACAGTCACTGGATACAGTGCTTCTCAGGAAATCCAAAATTCAAAAGACGGGATCAACCAATCACCCATGGTTTGGCCCGTAGCTTCAGAAACTTAAACAATGCTGCAAAAGGAAGGAGAGACAATGGGGGAAAGACATCAGTTTAGAGAAAAAAATTAAATATAGGGCCTCAATCAATGCTTATCAATCTGCTTTAAGGGTGGCTAAAACCGCCTTTTACGGAAAGAAAATTGTTGCATCCTCTAACGCACAGAAAGGGATTTTTAGAATTGTCATATCTCTCTTGAAAGCCCCTGACCCTCCTCCAATCCCAGATGCAACAGGATCAAGTTGTGAAGAGCTTGCAACTTTTTTTCATACCAAAATTCAAAAGATTCTTCTGAGCCTCCCCCTTATTCTTATTCCCGAACCACTCATGCAAGCTGACACACCTTCTCAAAGGAAGGCTCCCAAGCTCTCCTCCTTTACCCCCCTCACTGAGGAATTGCTACTCCCTCTCCTTAAAGCAATAAAAAGTGGTTCGCCACTCGATCCGGCCCCAATTAACATTCTGAAATCAGTTCTGCCCATTATCACTGCACCAATTATTAATTTAGTTCATTCTTCGATCGAAGCAGGTATAGTCCCACGGGACTGGAAGTTGGCCATGGTCAAACCATTGATTAAGAAACCTAATCTTGATCCCGGAGACCTGTCCAATTATCGTCCTATTTCCCTTCTCCCAGGTATCAGTAAATTGGCGGAAAGATTCATAAGCCACCAATTGTCTTCATTTCTGGAAGCCTTCAATCTTCTTAATCCATCTCAAACAGGCTTCCGCCCTGGGCAAGGGACAGAGACGGCGCTTGTAAAGGTGGTTGAGGAATCCAGGAGGATTCTGGACGCAGGTGGTAGCGAGGCCATTATCCACCTGGGCCTCAGCGCCACCTTTGATACGGTGAATCACCGTATCCTTTTAGCCCACCTAAACAAACTTGGAGTTTCAGGAAAGGCCTTGTATGGCTGAAATCATTCCTGCAGGAAAGGTATTTTAAGGTGTTTGAAGGGGACTGCCATTCCTCTCCCCTACCCTTGCAGTGTGGGGTCCCTCAGGGTTCTTCCCTTAGCCCCACACTTTTTAATGTGTACCTGTCTCCCTTAGCTGAGATAGTGGCTCCCTATGGTATCGAACTGGTCAGCTATGCCGACGACACCCAGCTCGTGGTCTCTATGAATCAAGCAGAGCTGTCTCCAACGAGTCTGAGTGCCTGTTTGGAGGAAGTGGCCAATTGGGTGAGCCTGTCTCAGCTCAAACTTAACGGCGAAAAGACCGAACTTATGCTATTGGGCAGGCAGGCATCATTTAACGCTTCCACATCATGGCCACCCTGTATGGGCCCTTGTCCAATCCCTAAAAGTGAGATCAAGAGTTTAGGACTCTGGTTAGATGAGGATCTCTCGTTTAAAGTTCAAGCCAGGAAAACAGCGGCCACCTGTTTTGGTCTGCTAAAATCTATACGCAAAATTCTGCCCCAGTTGCCAGAGAAGGCCAAAACAATTTTAGTTCAAGTCTTGATCTTATCCAGGCTTGACTATGGAAATGCGATCTACCTGAGAGCCCCTACTTCGGTGATCTGTAAGCTTCAGGTGGTCCAGAATTCAGCAGCCAGACTGCTGATTGGCACCAACCACCGCTCCTCTGCCAAACCAGTGTTAAGTTCACTTCACTGGCTACCGATAAAGGAACGGATACCTTTTAAGGCCCTCTGTATCGCCCATAAAAATCTTCAGGGCAAAGGCCCTCCAGTTCTCGCTAACCTGATCAGACTCTACAAAACGTTCAGAAATCTGCGGTCTAATGATCTTATTCTGACTGAAGTTCCTAGAATCAGTAAGTCTCGCTCCGGAGGTCGCCTTTTCTCATACAATGCTCAAAACTGTGGAACTCTCTGCCCCTCTTTCTTCATCAGGAGCCCAACCTCCTTATTTTTCGCAAGAAACTAAAGACATGGCTTTTCCCGCAAATCAAATAATAAAGAATATTTAAGAACAACTACAGTTTTTTTCCATCTCTCTGCTGTTCCAAGCGCTGGGATGCTCCAGGGTAGCCATGCGCTATATAAGAATAGTTTCATTTCATTTAATTTAATTTAATTTCATTTCATTTATAAGTAATTGATTAGATGTTTGTGTAGATCTAGGAATCACTGACTGGGTTTTTAGATACTTGTATTGGTGTGTCAATTGATTCAAATAGGATACTCTGTATTTTTCAGTGAGTGATGAAAGATTATAGTAGTGTATGATGAGGTGTATCTGATTGTCACTTGGATGATGTCACCAGTGATGTCACTGACCATGTCATGAATTATGGAATATGTGACATCATCACCAGTGGATTGCTGGTGCGAGAGTTACAGTTAGTACAACTAACTATAACGGAGGAATTTCAATGGTTTTGTATGAGTGAAATGTCCAGCTAACTATAACACCCCTAAAACCTATGTTTTTTTCAGTGAATGTCTAAGGTTTCTTTAAATGCTAATTCCTAACTATAACCTGCCTAAAACCTATGGTTTTTTCAAGGAATTTCAAAGGTTTTTTAAATGACAATTTCTACTTATAATGTTGACCACTTCTCCCACACTTCAACCACACTTCAACAAGAAACCAAATCTGCAATGCTACCTAATAACTCAGGCAATAGTTCCACTTACCACTACCAATTGAACATCAATATTTTACTACTGTAAGAACGTCAAATATGTACTGCGTGAATTACATCCAACTCACACTCATGTTTAAAGATAAATATATGATAGATGTTCTAATTATACACTTCCGACACCTAATAAAATCACAATACCCCGCACCACAACCACTACAACCACACCCACGGACCCCTCCCCCCTACTACCTCAGAGGCAGCGCAAAACAGGACAACGGACCTTTCCAAAGTAATATATCCCCTCCACAGTACACTAGCTCAATCTACAGAGATGTGGCAACCAAGTATGCATAAGGGAAAGAACTCGAACATCAACAATAATGTACACAACGCTAAGACTACCGGTGAAATCTTATGCACAATTCACTATAGAAATCAAAAACTTTTCAGTGTGTAGATATACCATTGATACGTGTAGTGTATTGAATAGTGGACGCAACCGTATTATCTCAGACACTGGGGAATATTTCGGTCATGTACCTGTGTTGTTTCTCCCCCTTTCAAGCAGAAGTGGAGTGAGCTGGTCCAACGTACGATACTCAAGCGTAAGAGTATAAATAGTTAGCCTGCGCCTTGGGCATGGTTCACTTCTGCAAAGAGAAGAGACTCTTCCCAGCGAAGGTCCACACCCTGTCATGTGGCTGCTGTCATGACTGCGTGCCTCTTCGATACAGGCCCATTGCGAACTCAGCGCCACACCACCGCAGACTTATGTCTGTATCAACTGGTGCTTTCCATCAACACTGCAGACAACAGGGTTCACAACTTGAATTCAACTTTGCATCTGCACTGCAGACAGCAGGGTTCACAACTTGAATTCAGCTTTGCATCAACACTACGGACAGCATTGAATCCAGTCTTGCTTTATTTAAGGTAGAGACAATTGTACTCTATGTCTTCCGATTTTGTAAAAGGATATGACAAAAAGCATTTGTCTATAACTGAGCTGACTACAGCCTTCAATCTACACTGCAGACAGCAGTGTTCACAACTTGAATTCAGCTTTGCATCAACACTACAGACAGAATTTAAATTATCCTTGATTTATGTAAGATCGAGACAATTTTTTTAAATGATGCGACAAAAACATGCCTCAATGTCTGTACTGAGTACTGCCTTAAATTGTACACTGTGATCAACAGAGCTCACCACTTGATACCAGAAGCGAATCAGCACTACAGACAACATTTAATTTAATCTCGATTTATTTAAGGCAGAGACAATTGTACTGTGTCCTCAGATTCTGTTAACTGTGACAAAATAGCATTAATCGATGTTTGTGTTGACTCCTGCCTTAAATCTACACTGCGTACAACAGGGTTCACAACTTCTGCTTTCCATATACACTACAGACAGCATTCAAGATGTCCTTTATTTATGTAAGGCAACAACTATGTTGTTAAAGGATGCCACAAGAATCATTTATCAATGACTGTAGTGACTTCTGTTTTCAAATGTACACTGCGATCAAAAGAGTTTACTTCTTGATACTGGTGGTGCATAGGCACTATAGACAACATAAAGTTCAGTCTCAATTTATTTAAGGCAGAAAAATACTACTGTGTCGTCAGATTTGGTTCAAGTATATGACAAAAAAAGCATTCCTCGATGTCTGTGCCAACTACAGCCTTTGATGTACTCTGCTAACAGCAGGGTTCACAACTTGAACTCACCTTTGCATGTATACTACGGACAATAATTAATTCAACCTTGAATAATTGAATGCAGAGACAATTGTACTGTATGTGTTCAGATTTTTTCAGATAGAATGACTATTGTACATGACGCATTCCAGTAGACAAGAGACATTATACCACTGCGACACCCCGAACCACAATCATCACAGGGTACACACACGCTGAGTTCTTTCGGTACCACTAGATCACTGCACCACAAGCCATTTCCCTGTAGCCTTATTAAAGCAGAATTCACTAGGCAAAAAACATTGCTCCCAGTACAGCCCCCCTGCATTACGCATTATCGCAGAGTACGTACAAAGTCAGCGCCAAAGATACTACTAACTCAGTGCACCATAAATCATCAGAAAGAACAGTGATCAGTTTTATGTCAGCAATGAGGCAAACTATCACTTTTAAGTGGAATTCATGCAGAATCCTATCGACAAAAGACATTACTCCGATTACTGTGTCCCCCACACCCCCAGACCACGCATCATTGCAGAATATGTACATGCTAGGCACCAAAGGTACTAGTAACTCAGTGCACCAAAAATGATTATCACGTGGCCTTACTAAGGCACCATTCACAACACAAAAAACATTACTATCAGTACAGCCTGCCCGGACCACGCATCATCGCAGGCTCCATAGAACCTCCCTGTTGTTGATCTCACTAACTGAGTGTAAACCAAACTAGGTATAACACCTATCAAACCCTACATAATATCCCTTTATTATGCTTCCTTGAAAAACTTATTTTTTATCACTTATACATTTCATTCAATAATAAAATGCACGCTGCATACATGTTCTATCTTCCACTTCAATCATAATTGCAGATGATGCACTCCACCCTAAGATGTACACTACGGACAACAGGGTTTACAACTTGAATTCACCTTTGCATCTACACTGTAGACAGTAGGAAATTCAACCTTGATTAATTTAATGCAGAGATAATTATACAGTATGCATTCAGATTTTGTTAAAATAAGTGAATAAAAGCATTGTTCTATAACTGTACTGACTACTAGCTTCCATGTACACTGTGCACAGTGGGGTTCACAACTTGAATTTACTTTTTCATCTACACTACAGACAACATTAAATTCAGCCTCGATTTATATAAAGCAGAGAAAAAAATATTGCTGTTGCACTACTAGTATGCGCAAGCACCTTCAATCATTGCATTCTGTGAACTATGATAACAAAGAATGTAGAAAATTGGGGCAAAATGTACCTCCAACCCGGCAATACCAAGTACCCCTGGGATATCACCTTCAACATCGCCAATAGTCATACGTCCCCAATTTGTAAAAGTTACAATGCATTGCGTGAAGTGGAATCATTTAATTTGTTATGGGGAGCAATCAGTCTACCTAGTTTGCACAGCAATAGATAGCCATCGATGCTAGGTTTTTTTCCCCCCTCAAAGTTCACATAGTCCAGTATGCAACAGTGAATGATTTCAGTACAGCCCGCTCAGACCATGGATCATCGCTGGGTGAGCACACGATAAACACCAGAAGTACCACTAACTCAGTACAAAGTAAATATTTGCCACATACTCTTGTTAAGGCAAAATTCAATAGTCAAAACACATTTTTACTCATGCTGTATGCCTGGACCACGCATCATCGCAGGCTCCACACAAACCGTCCCTACATCAGTGCACCACAACTCATGAACTCTTTACGATAGAATCTTCTGTGTATTATTTCACATGCAATGCTCCCACCTTTGTACAGCAGAAGTCAAAAACTGTTTATGATTAAATATCTGTATATGATATCATGATTACTATTCTACTTGTTACCAACAACATCATAATAAAATGGAGTCGAGCACACGTGCCCGTACCCACTTCAACTACCTATCTGTGTCCGTGTATTTATTTTGGTTCTAAAATGCTGCTCCTCCGCCCTACCACATTATATTGTGCTATAAATAGCGTATGCAACCATCTTACCTGTGACAGTGAGTGTGGGCTATTCCTCCTTTTTTTGTAAGCATATTTATATAGCGCAAAATCAACCCAAAACTATATCAGCTATTTACATGAGCACCGTATTTACAATAAATTTTCAGGCATGCGTACATTACGTCATTACTCTATAATAACTGGATTTGGACGCAACTCTGAGACTCAAACACTGATTTCCAGCACCAAGTTCTACAGTGTACCTGAATAACCACATACGTATATATTAGCAGCCCTTCATGTGCCAAAAACTACAACTTAAACCTTTCACAGCCCTGTATTACTACAGCTACAACACTCCACTGAATGTACAACAAACATTCATAATCGCAGAAATGCATCATGTCCACCATCTTTTATGTATGCAACTATGAATTAATATAGAGTCAGTGATACCCCGTTCCTTCCTTGTGTGCCAAGTTGTGGGACATTACAGAAATAACAACACATTTGCGAGTAAGACCCGGGTGACGTCAGCACTACAAAACGGACACCCAAATCACTTGATTTCTCATATAGCTCACGACGGGACTACGCTCATCGCTCCAGAATCATGGTTCAGAGCCTCGCCTAGCACTGCCATATGTTAGGCTTCCAGGAAAACACAACAACGAAACATTGCCAAGATTTCCATTGTAGTGATTTCTTAGTTCAAGGTCTAGTTGTCAGAACAGCACACACACACTCCCTCATGGCTGGTATACACCCACACCACACCCATCCAGCGCATCTGTCACTACATATGTGACCGTACCAATAAAAAAGATGGGGCACCCGTGTTGTACGCCATTTTAGAGTTGCTTCCATCGCAAGCACTGTGATGGGCCGTCCTAGTGGTTCGAATGCCTCTTTTAGGCCCCAACCACCGAGTACAACGGTCCACCACTATGTGCGTGGCATCTTTGGTCACTGAGTTAGTGGTAGCGGAAGGACTGAGCGGGTGAGGTACCTGCGAAGATGATGATGGGAGTATGTCGTTAGCCATACCGATATGAAGACTCTGCACCATATGTCAAATTTCTTGGTGGCAGAGTGGGACTGCATGATGTAGAGGGTTTCCTGTCCACAAAAAGGTGGGCAATGATGCCTAGGTGCGCATCGGAGGGAGTCGATAGGGTGCAGCAGACTGGATACAAAAAAGCGACGCAGCGATTTAGGCGAACGCAGTCCTATATAGCGTATCTTATTGCATGTATATATTATTTTCCGAATGCAGGAACGTTTTTATCATAGGTCAAACGTCTGGAATATAAACTATACACATAGTTGTTTTGAAATGTGAAAGGGAAGGTGTGTGAAAGGGCGATGTTATTCAACTCCACATTAAGATAGTAACAAATACCAATAGGACAATACAAAGTCACCTCCATTTTGAGATAAAAGCCCATACATTTTACCCGAATGTTTTCTTTTTTTGTCCTTTGGATCCATAAATTGCCATTTATATTTGGTATACAGATAGTAATTTCGATTGCCAATGATTAAATACTCGTGGCTTCGGATCTAACTAGCGAGAAGTGATACAGAAACAGTAAATTGACATACAAATAAATAAAAAGCCTTCATCAGCTACTGACCTCTTTCCAATTTGATTCGCTTGAGGACCAAGGATAGTCAATTCAGCAGTCAATCGTACATCAATCCCCAAACTGTTATTTAAAAAAAAGTTCGACATCCGTAATGAATTGAGAACGTTTCGGGCAATTAAAAAAACATATGTATAGAATCAGCAGCTGCATAATCACATCGCTTACACTTATCACCGTTTCTCACTTTACATTTTGCCAACTTAGCAGGGGAGTAATATAAGTCAAAAATAGCCATAAAATGTTGGCTTTGTAGCGAGCCATTGAGTAGCATTCTAATCAATAATTCAATTGCTCTGGATACTTGAATATTATCTAGTTCGAGTTTCCTCTGCCATTTGCTCTCGACCAAACGCAAATCATCTTCAATTTGATTTATCATCATTTGATATACTATATCAATTTTCTTTACCCTTTTACTAGTTTCCAGAATAATACTTTTTGTCATTGATAAATGATCAAGGAGACCCCTCGATTCCAAGAAGCTTTATACTTGAAGATATTTAAAAAAATAATTTCTAAGAAAATTATATTTCTGTTGTAAAAAAGAGAAAGAAGCAACCTTACTACATTGATAAAGGTCTCCTAGTGACCGGATCCCAGCTAAATGCCATCTACTCATGAGTTAAAAATCGCAGGTAGCATACGGTTATTCGATAACGGAGAACAATAAATTAAATCACCACTTCGGAGAATTTTCTTTTTCATCTGCTTCCAAATTACCGAAGCCGCTATCGTGATTTTAAATTTCGTCTTTTTATAATAACTGGGTTCTAGTATTCTTATTAAGCATTGACAATCTTCCTCCCCCAATAACATTTCGTAGATCGATGGGCTGACCAACTCTTCCAATCTGATATCTGGAAAAATTAGTATACCCATATATCTAAGTAAGATAGCCCAATAGTATAACCGAAAATTAGGAATCCCCAACCACCCTTCAGTCTTGGGAGGATACACCATTTCAGAGCCCTTCTGGATCGATGATATCCCCGGAGAAACCTAGATGACATTCTATCAATTTTAGAAAAATAAAGAAATGAGAACAAAAGCAGTATATTGCGAAATAAATGCAAGAATTTAGGGAAGATCACCATGTTTAATATATTAGTACGACCATAGAGTGAGAAATGTAAGTTGTTTAGCCTTTCCAAAGTTCTATTAGCAGATTTTAACACCGGCTCTATGCTAAGACGCACTATATCATCCACTTTGGGAAATATTATAATCCCAAGATAGTGTGCCCCTGGAGCAAATACTATGTCATTTGGCTGGCCCTTTTCTGAAAGGATTAGTTGCGTTTTTGTAATGTTTAACTTATATCCTGAAAGACCTCCAAATTCATTAGCTAAATCAATTATTTTGGGTAGAGCCTGTCTGATGTCCGAGGTGGTAATGGCAACATCATCGGCGTACGCGAATACTTTGAGTTTGTTTTGTAAAATATTAACCGGGGTAATATCAACCTCCTTTTCCAATTTATTGAGGTAGGGTTATATATACAAAGCCAACAACAAGGGGGAACAAGGCAAACCTTGCCTTGTCCCCCTTGTTATTGTGAAATTCTCAGATAATGTGTTTGTTATCCGGATAGCTGCCTTCGGATGACAATAAAGTGCTTTTATTGCCACAATATATTCCTTGGGAAATCCTGTCCAGACCATAGGAACCCCCAGGCGACCCTGTCAAACCCTTTTTCAGCGTCCAACAGGGCCACCACAGCCTGGGAATCTGTGGCCTGCGCACAGTCCGGAAGTGCTATCATTTTCTTAACATGGTCTGTAGTGTCTAGCTTCGAGATAAATCCATGGTGTCTCACTGAGACGAGGGTCAACATAAAATCATTCAGTCTGTTTGCAAGAATTTTGGAAAAAATCTTGCTGTGAGCAGTAATAAGAGAGATGGGTCTGTATGACCCTAACTCATCATCAGCCTTCCCTTTCTTTTTAAAAATGACTATGGTGGCTAGCGACCTGCAGTATACCTCGAAATACACAATAAAATTGTAAGGGCACATTGTCTGGTCCCATTGCCTTCCCAGCGGCCCGACCCAAAATTGCTATCTCAATTTCCTCCCATGTAATTGGAGCAGACAATGTGCTTTTCTGTTTTTCTGATAATCCAGCATTATCTATACTTTCCAAATATAGTGACGTCTTCATTCCTATATCCACAACATCATCAGGCTGATGATATAATGACTGATAAAACTCACTAAATGCTTCTAGTATATCAAATTTGCTATTATCAAGGTTTATCTCCTAAGTGATAAAAATCGGCCGAAAAGTCAGCGATATTCATGCATTACCGAGCTAATGCTCTTAGCCATGTTATCCACCTACCATTGGATAACATGGCTAAGAACTGCTCAGGGGCAGGTGCTAGCTTTTGGAGATATTCGCGCTTAGCGCGAATATCTCCAAAAGTTGGTAATAGGAGATAGCGATGTTAGCGACTGTTTCCAGTCGCTAACATCTTGGCATGACCACTTTGCATATCATTAGTGATAAATATCACTGACATGCAAAGCGGGGCCCAAGATGGTCGCTATCTCCTACTAGCTGTCGCTATCTGGTGTTAGCGACAGCTAGGTAATAGGGAGATAATTTTATCTCTGCTTTCTTGGGTTTTAAAGCCAAAAAAGCGGAGATAAACCCCCTTGATAATATGCCCCTATGTTTCTTGACCGTGATAGCTGACCCTGGAGAAATCTCATTAAACCTCGATTCCTCATCTATACTGCTATTACCTGGATGATCAGCCCAGTCTCTATCGATGCTTTCATCTGACGTAAGATCCGACATTGAAAAAAAATTGTCTCTCACATTGTTTCTCTTTCTCTTTTAAAGTTATGGACGCTGCTGTCTACCTTGACGCGTAGAACCAAAAATGAGTCCAAGTTGTGAACTCTGTTGGTCACAGTGTTTACAGAAGGTAAGCAGAGCGGCCTAGATGTACAATCCCTCAGATTAAATGCATTAGAAGTAAAAGAGCTTATTTAAAAGCCCCTTGCACCACTTTTGCGTCACTTTCAAAAAGGGAAAAGTAACTCAAAAGTGGTGTAAGAGTCTTGTAAATAAGCCCTAAAGAATATTGTCCTGCATAATGACTTGATCCCTCACCTAATACTGTCTCATCTCTGAATCATTTTAAAGACCTGTTGATCCATAGTGTAAATCTGACGCAGTAAGCACTTCCATACAGACACCTCTTGAACGCGGGCCTATAAGACAAGTGAAATGTATCAGGCACACTGCAGATGTAAAAATAAGGAAATATCGCCAAGTGTTACCATGACTTCATTTTTGTTTTGCAGATTTTCTACCATACTTCTATTGGAGTCCATATCACATTTTATTTACTAATATAATTAAAGTTATGTTTCTAGTTATTTATTATATTGTTATCTTTAAGTTAAGTTTCCAGTTATTTATTGTTGTTTCAAAAAAGTTAATTAAAAAAAAGTATATACGTCTTCTTTTTTTGGGGGGTGTCGGCCCCCTATAGAAATTATATTTATAATTTGAAGTATAATTCTGAGGCAAACTCTTTACCAGATCTTTACCAGAGTCTATAGCTACGACTAACGGATCCTATGGAAAAAATTTAAAACTCCAGAACACTAACTTTTTCCATTAGCAACATAGTGTGGTGAACTTCTAACATCTGTGCTCACGTAAGTGTTCCATGAACTGTTACTATGTTAACAGGCAGAAAGCCGTTTGGGGATAGGGTTGAAAGGTACTGGCTGTACAGAAACTGTAATATTTACCCTGGATCTTCTACATTACAGAAATGAAAGCAAAGTAAAACAGAACACTGTGTACCAGATTTACAACCCCCTTGCACCACTTTCAAGTAACTTTTCACAACTTAAAAGTAATGCAATAGTAACGCAATGAACTTGTAAATCTGCCCCTATGCACATTACGAGCAAAAGAAGTACACAACTCATTCAATTCTTTATCGATCACAATTAGACAGTGTTGTTTCACGATTCACAATGAACGTCAATAAATACTTCCTGCCTATTTAAATGGAAGACGAGACTCTCGACATTACAAAAACCAGTGGCATATTTACAAAGACGAGGCTAAATTTGTCTTTGCTTTAACGCCTGCAAACTAGAACAAAAACGCCAAAAATGAACTTCAAAATCCTTTGTTATCTTACCAAACGATTTTCTCAACATTGCTGTTTCCTATACAAGACTGAGAGCCACCCCCCGGGGCTATAAAACAAATGGTTGTGGGGACCTCAATGACCCCCTCAAGCACTGGGAACCACCACCCCTGGGTATTTATGTATTGTGGGAAGCAAACTGCGTGGCCTTCCACCTGGACCCTTCGAAGGCCCTGGACACCGCCACGGCTCCTGCAGTGTCCCGGGGTGCCTACTCCTGGGACACTGCTGTTTGCTATGAGAAGGCGGGAGTCTCGTGGCTCCCGCCATCCCATATCAAACTTGGTTTGCATTTTGAAAGACGCAGCAGTGAAATCTGTTCTCACTTTCACAATCCAAACCAGATTGCTTTTCCACATGCAAGTTGGCATCTCTCCATGCGGAAAAGCAATGCCGGCTCCCGAAGAACGCGGAGAGCCGGCAGGACTGTGGGGGTATTGTGGCTCCCCCCACGGTCCCCAACATTTTTTATAACACCTGGGTGATACGGTCCCCGGGATTATTAGAAATTACTGATGTGGGCTATTTTTTTACGGTAAAATAAAAAGTAGCGCACCCAGCGCAGCGCTCAGTGCGGCCCCCTGGTGTGCACGTGCTGGATGTACGACTCATAATCTGTAGGGTGCGCGACTCCAGCGCCTTTGGTGCACAACTTCTACGCATTTGGGAGCCCGGATTGCTTTTCCACATGGGGAGCTACTAACATGCAGCTCCCCATGTGGAAAAGCAATCTCATTTAGATTTTGAAAGAGAGAACACATTTCATTGCTATGGGAGGGCAGGTTGGACACCCTGGGACACTGCAGGAGCCGGCCCTCCTACAATGCATAAAGGCCCGGGCTTTGGAGACCTTGTAGCCCCCCAACCATTTTTTTGTAGGCCCTCAAGTGCTCCAGGAGGGGGGCCACTCAGTCCCCCTCCCACAATACATAAAGCTATGGGGGTGATGGTCCCCTTGGCTTTTGGGATGTTCAACCCCTCCCCCACCATTTTTTTGCTTTTTTGCCCCGGGGTGACGATCCCCGAGGCTGGTGGGCCCCTCTGGGCCCCACATGTAATTTAATTATTTTGCCCCCGATATTTAACCCCCGGGGACTGATTTTAAAAAAACCTCAATTTTATTTTATTGTACAGTACGCGCACCCTACACGCACCTGTCGGGTTTTTAAAAAATAATATTTTGTGGGCCCTGGGGGTCCTTCTGGGACCCCCTAAGCAGGGCTAGACGGTAAAGTTATTTCTATCCTGCCCCCTTTCTCTGTTTTGCATACATATTTCACTGACTTCCTCAGCCTCACTTCCACCAAGACACAAAATGGCTGCCAACAGTTCCTGCTTTTGAATGTTGACAACCACTTGACAGCCAATTAGCATTCAGCGCGTGATCGGAAGAGTGCGCTTATGGTACGATGACAATCCTCGCACACTCCACGGATTCACCGCGCTAATAGATATATAAATGGCTTTAACTGTAATTTTCTCAGGAACTACTGAACAGATTGACACTATATAAGCAAAAGGAGCAAGTCTGAACTGAGGACTACCTCTTTGCCAAATTTGGCGTAATTCCATTCAGCCGTGCAGGCTGTGGCTGTGGCTAAAGGTCCTATGGGAAATTGCTTGGGGAAAACATGTTTTGGGATCCCCCTTTTTTCTCGGCCCTCACTTGATGAATCACCCCGAAACTTTCAGGATAGGAGCGGACCAGAGTTCACCAAAAGTTTGGAAAACTTTGCAAAGATTCATCTATCGGTGCCAAAGTTATTGGAAATAGAACGTTGAGGATTTCCTATGTGTAATTGGTCCTAACTATACCTACCTACTGGCGACCACCAGTAGGTAATTTAAAAAGGGGGTCCCAAAACGTGTTTTCCCCATGCAATATCCCATAGGACCTTTAGCCACAGCTGCAGCTTGAACTGCCGAACGGAATGACACTAAATTTGGCAAAGAGGTAGCCTCAGTTCAGACTTGTGCCTTTTACTGAAATGGCATCAATCTGTACAGTAGTTCCTGAGAAAATCACAGTTAATATCAATCAGCTGAATATGTGTGCAAAACGTAGAAAGGGCACAGGGTAGAAATAATTTTACCCTCTAGACCTGACAGGTGTGTGTAGGGTGCGCAGACTCTGCAGTAAAATGAATAAAATAAAACAGAGCATTTTTTTATAATTAGCCCCCGGGATGGCTAAATATCGGGGGGCAAAATTATTACATTTTATGGGGGTCCAGAGGGGCCCGCCAGCCCCGGTGATCTTCACCCGCCCAGGGCTAAAAAAAAATATTATGGGGGGAGGGGTCCAAGGTCCCCAAAGCCGCGGGGACCACCACCCCCGGGGCTTTATGTATTGTTCGAGGGGGACTGCGTGGCCCCCCTCCTGGAGCACCCGAGGGCCCGTTGCCCCCCGGGGCTACAAAAAAAATGTTTGGGGGGCTGCAAGGTCTCCAAAGCCCCTAGGACCACCACTCCCCAGGGCTTCATGTATTGTGGCTCCTGGAGTGTCCCGGAGTGTCCATCCCACCCTCCCATGGAAAGGAAATCTGTTCTCTCTTTTAAAATCTGAATAGGATTGCTTTTCCACATGGTGAGCTGCATGTTAGTAGCTCCCCATGTGGAAAAGCAATGCCGGCTCTCAAAGGCGCAGAAATTGTGCACCAATGGCACTGGAGTCATGCACCCTACAGATTATGAGTCATGCATCCAGCGCGTGCACACCAGGGGCCACCCTGAGCGCTGCACTGAGTGTGCGACTTTTAATTTTACCATAAACAAATAGCTAGAAACATAACTTTAAAAAAACAATTCAACAAAATGTGATATGGACTCCAATAGAAGTAGCGTAGATAATCTTCAAAACAGAAATGAAAATAAGTGTTTAAAATTAGATCGATGTGACTAAGTGAGGTCAAACATTACAAGTTTAGGTAACACTTGGCAAAATTTAGTTATTTGCACATCTGCAGAGTGCCTGATACATTTCACCTATCTTATAGGCCCGCATTCAAGTGTCTGTATGGAAGTGTCTACTGCGTCATATTTACACCATGGACCAACAGGTCTTTAAAATGATTCCGAGATGAGACAGAATTATGTGAGAGATCAAGTCATTATTCAGGACAATATTCTTTAGGGCATATTTATAAGACTCTTGCACCACTTTTGAGTTACTTTTCCCATGCTGAAAGTG